>NC_056743.1:925436015-925736015 GCF_019279795.1 Protopterus annectens | reverse complement strand
AGTTAAAAAAGGTATTGATCTTCCCAATGTGCTAAGACAATGTTGGCGAAGATTGGTGCACAACATGCACCCATGGCAACTCTAAGCCTTTGTTTAAATAAATGTCCTTCAAATGTAATGAAATTATTTTCCAAAACCATCTCCATACAAGTACGGATGGTCAAGATGGTGTCATGATTCAATGACGAATTACTGCATAGAAACTCATAGAACCAGTCCAGACCTATATCATGTGGTATAACTGAAAACAGGTCACAGACATCAATAGTCACCGGGATGAGGTTACTGTCGTACATATTCTGATTGACTTTACCAAGGAAGTCCCATGAGTCCTTAATTATAGTAGTCCGATTATCAAGGACCCCCTTAGTCATACTGTCAATGTATTTTGCTATACTAAATGTTTTGGAGGCTTTGGCTTCTACAATTGGTCTTAAAGGTGGACTGTGTATTGATTTGTGAATTTTTGGTATTCCAAATATGGTGGGAATCCTGGGATGTTTGGTTAAAATGTAGTTGTGTGTGTCTAGTGTGATTTGTCCATTCAGTAAAAGTTGCTCCAATTCTAAGTCAATGTTACGATATGCTATGTTTAATTAATTTCGTGAGGTCTCAGTGTACACTTCACTATATAGTATGTCAAACATTCTACTATTGTAATCATCAGTATTCATAATAACCAGACCCCCACCCTTGTCCGGTTTCATAAGTCTTATATTAGTCTGATGTAAAATTTTACTCAAAATACCCTTCTCCTCTATTTTTAAATTGTCTATGGGTGAGTCATTATGCTTATAACCCAATCGTGTTCTAATGTCGTTTTCACATAGAACCTCAAATATTTGTACCAAAGGGTGATTGGGAGGTTGAAAGGTACTTGGTCTCCTAAGGTTTGAGCCATAAGTAAAATTACTATCAGGAAAAAATAAAGCTAGATTTAATTTCCTTGTAAATAGTTTTAACTGCACCATAACATCTACTATGTTGCTCTTACTAGTAGGCACAAAATTCATACCTTTGGATAGAAAATCGGCCCATTCCCTAGTGACAGTAAGACCACTGTAATTATAAATACTGAAGTCACCCAAATCATTAGTCACAATTGAAAGAATCACATTCTCAGTCTCAGTATGTGATGGGCTGCTTATCTCCGGTGGTAGTTCCACCCCCACTCCCCCTACGTGGTGCAGATCGAGGACTGTAATAATTCGACCTCGTCTGTCTTTAGTTGATTAGCCTCTCCGATCTCCTGAGAAAACAAAAACTGCTTTTAGACTTAGAGTCTACCAACATTTATAAGATATCAAGCAGAAAAATATGAAGAATGCTTTATTTAGGCATATTAATGACCAAAGTAATCACAGTTTTAGTTTTTTTATTCTTGAACAAGTTGATTTGGGACAAAGGGGCGGACCTGTTGAGGAATATTTGGAGTTCATTGAGTTAAAGTGGCAGATCAGACTGAATGCATACTCCCCTCCAGGTCTTAATGATAGAATTTCTATAGCACCACTTTTGAAACTTAAACAGTTATTTATGTTATGATTTATTTATATTGTCATTGGTATTTTTTGCCTTATAGCATTCTTTACATGTGACATTATTGATTCAACATTTGGTTAGCTGACTTTTTGTGTACTTGCAAATAGGGGGAGTATTCACTACTACCTTACACTTCCTGTGATGTTTCTTAATTGAAAGGAAATGATGTGGGGTAATATTTTACTAATTGACTATGTGTGTATTTAAGGAGTTATCAGCCAGCAATTCACTGTTCTGAAGAAGTCTGAGTATTGACGAAAGTGCTTAACTTGTCGTTTTATCATTTTAAACTGTGACTTTATGTGTATTTGTACTTCATTTTGATCATTGGATTGAGTAAAGAATTTTTTCATTATTCGGGCTCCATCTCGTTGGATACCACCCTGCATCTGCTGTTCATTCTAGTTTTTATTCTGCTTACTGAGTTTGTCGGTGTTTTTTTATGGATGCAAGTGGCCAGGTGACCGGCGTTGATGGTGCCGATTTACAAAGCGTCTTGACATCTGTGACGCTTCTTATCAAGACTGTTGCTGAACTGTCAGCCAAGGTCGATAATATTATCGGGGACAATGCTGGCTTGAGAAATAGACCTTTGGACACTTCACAGTCTAGTTCTTGTTCTTCCATTCCTCCGGGACAAGGAAATAATTGCCAGGGTAACGGGAACAAGGAAGTGACGTATTCCACTACCATTGGTGGGTCTGGCACTCAAGGCTTGAATATGCATGAGCCTAGTGAAGCGGGCTCTGTTAACATTTCCATAGAACATTGGTTAAAAACTGATCTCGGTTTAAATTGTAGGAACGAGAATGTGAACTCCGACCTGGGTACACTAGATCAACAAATCCACATGTTTAAAACTTTATTATTCAAATATAAGAAAATTCAGTTAGAAAATGAGTGCCTAACTGAATGTATTAATAGGGAGCAAGTCCCTAAAGGACTACGAATGTGGAAATATCCAACCGGGTTGGAAAAGGATTCACATCTTTACAAAGAACTTTTGGGATTTTTTAACAGACAAGGCTGTGAATTGTTACGTATTCTTATTGTGGATAACAATAAGAAAATGGCACTATTGTTAAGAGAAATTAATCAGGTAGATGTCAACATTAAAACTGACTTATTGTTTGAATCTAAGAAAAATGTTTTTAATGCTGTGTTTGATACTGTCTATAATGAACTCAGTGATTTAAAAGGGAGAAAGGAAAGGAAGTTATGTAGGGACAAAATGGATTATGAGAAGGGTGTTGCTTATCCAGACCCCCCCCCAAGAGGGCAATTTAATCAAATTACTAGTAATCACAATACTTATACGTTAGGGCAAGCTTGTGAGACACAGAATGATGATAAGGAAGGAGAGGAAATCCCTTTAGAACAAGCCCCCCTCAGGAGATCGGAGAGGCTAATCAACCAAAGACAGACGAGGTCGAATTATTACAGTCCTTGATCTGCTCCACGGAGGGGGAGGTGGGGATGGAACTACCACCGGAGATAAGCAGCCCATCACATACTGAGACTGAGAATGTGATTCTTTCAATTGTGACTAATGATTTGGGTGACTTCAGTATTTATAATTACAGTGGTCTTACTGTCACTAGGGAATGGGCCGATTTTCTATCCAAAGGTATGAATTTTGTGCCTACTAGTAAGGGCAACATAGTAGATGTTATGGTGCAGTTAAAACTATTTACAAGGAAATTAAATCTAGCTTTATTTTTTCCTGATAGTAATTTTACTTATGGCTCAAACCTTAGGGGACCAAGTACCTTTCAACCTCCCAATCACCCTTTGGTACAAATATTTGAGGTTCTATGTGAAACGACATTAGAACACGATTGGGTTATAGGCATAATGACTCACCCATAGACAATTTAAAAATAGAGGAGAAGGGTATTTTGAGTAAAATTTTACATCAGACTAATATAAGACTTATGAAACCGGACAAGGGTGGGGGTCTGGTTATTATGAATACTGATGATTACAATAGTAGAATGTTTGACATACTATATAGTGAAGTGTACACTGAGACCTCACGAAATGAATTAAACATAGCATATTGTAACACTGACTTAGAATTCGAGCAACTTTTACTGAATGGACAAATCACACTAGACACACACAACTACATTTTAACCAAACATCCCAGGATTCCCACCATATTTGGAATACCAAAAATTCACAAATCAATACACAGTCCACCTTTAAAACCCATTGTAGATGCCAAAGCCTCCAAAACATTTAATATAGCAAAATACATTGACAGTATGACTAAGGGGGTCCTTGATAATCGGACTACTATAATTAAGGACTTATGGGATGTCCTTGGTAAAGTCAATCAGAATATGTATGACAGTAACCTCATCCTGGTGACTACTGACTTCTGTGACCTGTTTTCAGTTATACCACATGATATAGGTCTGGACTGGTTCTATGAGTTTCTATGCAGTAACTCGTCATTGAATCATGACACCATCTTGACCATCCGTACTTGTATGGAGATGGTTTTGGAAAATAATTTCATTACATTTGAAGGACATTTATTTAAACAAAGGCTTGGAGTTGCCATGGGTGCATGTTGTGCACCAGTCTTCGCCAACATTGTCTTAGCACATTGGGAAGATCAATACATTTTTAACTCTGAATTCAGGACTTCATGGGTATTGTATGGGCAATACCTTGATGATATTGTCCTATTTTGGAATCAATCAGAACAAGATTTGAATATGTTCTTTTCGTACATGAACAGTACCACCAGTTTTTTGGGATTTACTATCGTCAAGGATCTAGATTATATTCATTATTTGGACATCACCATAAAGAAAGATTATGTGAACAATTGTTTTATTTCCCAACTATACAGGAAACCAACCTACTCTAACACATTATTACATTTTACTAGTGCACATCCTTTGCACCAGAAGAAGGCCCTGGTCAAGGGCCAATGTGTTAGATTGGCCAGGATGGTGTCTGACTTTTATGAATTTACCAAGGAATGTGACAATTTGTCCAATATGTTTCAGAGAAGAAGTTATCCAGAGCCTTTTCTATCAAACATCATTCAGGAAGTTATAAATAAGAGGACCAGTGGACACTTTAGAGCCCTATTGGGCAATAGGGATGACCACAACAGTGTGAGGCACAATAATACTATTTTTACACATGCACTGACACTCACATATTCTGCAGATTTTGAAGAAATCAAATACATAATACGTAAATATTGGAAGGTTTTTGATAATGATATTGGGGTCTTGGACAAGATAGGTAATAGACTCACTATAGTTTATAAAAAGAGTACATAATATAAGGACTACTTGAAAAAGGCAAACTTAATCTCACTAGAGGTGGCACGTATAAATGTGGTAGATGTCCCCAGTGCCCTTTCATGATGGATACGGGCAAATTTAAACTTAAGAATTTTGGATCCATTACTAATAAAAAGAAAACGTTTTGCTATACTAAGGGGGTTGTTTATATAGCAGTATGTAAAAACTGCCACGGTTATTATGTGGGGAAAACAAAAAATGCTTTTAGACTTAAGAGTCTACTAACATTTATATGATATCAAGCAGAAAAATATGAAGAATGCTTTATTTAGGCATATTAATGACCAAAGTAATCACAGTTTTAGTTTTTTTATTCTTGAACAAGTTGATTTGGGACAAAGGGGTGGACCTGTTGAGGAATATTTGGAGTACATTGAGTTAAAGTGGCAGATTAGACTGAATGCATACTCCCCTCCAGGTCTTAATGATAGAATTTCTATAGCACCACTTTTGAAACTTAAACAGTTATTTATGTTATGATTTATTTATATTGTCATTGGTATTTTTTGCCTTATAACATTCTTTACATGTGACACTATTGATTCAACATTTGGTTAGCTGACTTTTTGTGTACTTGCAAATAGGGGGAGTATTCACTACTACCTTACACTTCCTGTGATGTTTCTTAATTGAATGGAAATTATGTGGGATAATATTTTACTAATTGACTATGTGTGTATTTAAGGAGTTATCAGCCAGCAATTCACTGTTCTGAAGAAGTCTGAGTATTGACGAAAGCACTTAACTTGTTGTTTTATCATTTTAAACTGTGACTTTATGTGTATTTGTACTTCATTTTGATCATTGGATTGTGTAAAGAATTTTTTCATTATTCGGGCTCCGTCTCATTGGATACCACCCTGCATCTGCTGTTCATTTCAACCTCTTGGAGTTTTGCAGTTTTAGCTACTTATCTGAATATCTGTTTATAGCTTCTTCCATTTTTCCGAGTTGATATATTCCATTAGTGTTTCATTTATTTTAGTCAGGTCTTTGAGCAGTTGTCTTATACTTTCCTCAAGGATAATGGAAGTCATGTCGGGAGCTTCCACTGCTTGTTGCTAAATGGGTGCAGTCTTCTTCCCAATCTGTTTTTTCTCCACCTTTTGTAGCTGATTTTCCTTTAGGATCTCTGTATTTCTTTTTTCCTGGCATCCAGGTAGTGCACTTACTAGCCAGTTACTAAAATGTATCCAGAAATCCAGGTCAACTGGTTTTCTCTGCTAAGTTTCTGTTTTCACACTGGGAGGGCTAGAATTAAGCTGTTACTCAATGTGCAGACATCTTGGAAGTATATATATATATATATATATATATATATATATATATATATATATATATATGGGTTCACTTTATAACATCGAAATACTGAAATGTCGAATTTCAGTATCTCGAAGCTATAAAGTCGAATGCTACAAATAGCGAACGTTCATAATCATGAATTTGAATATATCTCGAAAATATGTCGAATTTGCGGTTATGAAGTTATGCTACGTAATGTCCGGGTTTGTGTTTTGGTGGTGCGCGGTGCCGTGTGTGGATGTAGGTGTTATGTCAGGTAAGTGAGTGTTTTGTACGGGTTTTGAGTGGGAGTTAGAGTGTGTGTGAGGGATTGGAGAATGTGCGTGTGTGAGTGAGCTTTTGTGTTGTGTTTGTGCGATCTCGGAGTTAGTATATATAAGTAGGGGGGTGTGGGGGGCGCAGCCTGCTTATGTGTGTGTAAGTTGTGTATGTGTGTCATTTTTTTGTTTATGTTGTGATGTGGGTGTTGTGTTGTATGTTAAGTGTAGTGTGTGTGGTGTTTTCAGTTATGTGGTTTCGCGGTTTTTGTTTGTCGGTGTTTTGTGGATTCGGTTTTATAGTCTCGAGATACTGAAATTCGATATTTCAGCATTTCGAGGTTATAAAGTGAATCTATATATATATATATATATATATATATATATATATATATATATATATATATATATATATATATATATATATATATATGTATATATAAACTGTTTAATCCTTGCTAGGGCTAACAGACATATTCTTGAAAAAAAATTCTGAAAATCAAAGAACATTTTTTTTTTATTTTAGTACAAAGTGGATTTGTAGATATGGAAAACATCCTTAAATAACTATCCCTCTAATACCAAATGTTTAGGACCACAGCAGCAGAAGGGGCAAACAGACAAACTTTAACATGCTATAGAAAGGTTTGAGAACATAACCAAACAATACTTTTCAAAACAAAAAAAACAGAAGCAGCAGCTCTGAGTACAGAATTATTAAAATCATACAAGCATTTTAAAAAGTGTTTGGTTACATGAGAAACATACACAATAAGACATTCAATGAAATTTTAACCCCTAAAGAAGAAAGGAAGGTTAAACATTATTTTTTTGTGCTCTCAAAAGAAGCCAGTAAAAATTTATTTTTTAACATTTGATCCTGCAATTCCATCTTCTGAAGTATAAAAAAAACTTTAGTCCCAAATCTGTCACTTTCCCATTTTGAAAGGGAAAATGGGGTAACATTCAACAATATACTCAGCAGTAGATTCATTTGTTAAGGAAGGGGCTACAGGATTGATTCTGGGGTAAGAGAAAAGGCTATTTAAGTGTCTGAGGTAATATGTGTACCATGCCAGTGTACATTTGTTCACTGTTAGGCATACAAAAATGATAGGAAAACATCTTCTAGAGCTGTTCCCATGGTTTGATCATGAGGGCAAAGGATATAAAGTGTTTTTACCACTGCTGGTAATTATATGTGATTCATAAACATGGAAATTAGCTGATGATGAAGTCTTCCTCACTGCAGCTAAACATGTCTCTGAAATGGATTTTATGCAGTTACATAAATTGCACCTTGTGGTGGTATCTGTTTACTCGAGTGCAAGTGATTTTTCCTGAATCCCAGCCTTGGTATATATAAGTTCATGGGGTATGGGGCACTTTACCATGACATTGTGGGTAGAAGGTACTTGCCCCCTTACAAAAAAATGTTTTATTCTTTGTTTTTCAACAGGATGAGGTTACAATCAGTTGGTTCTGTGCTGCTGTAACTTTGTCCAAGCTGTATCTCAATGAGTTATAATAGAATCGTAAAAAGTAGATTCCATGAAAAGTATCCACTTACAATAAATATTCCGATTTCAGAAATATTTTGGAGTGTTTTCATGTGGGTGATTTTATGCATAGTATAATAGGGTAATGGATGTGCTACAGTCTAAATAAGCTTAATCTAAGTAGACTAATTTCTATATGGAAAATAACCCATGCATGAAAAATACACAACAACAGAAAAATATAACTGTTAAAAAAGTGTTAATATCTACAAAAGACCAACATAAGTAATTGTGATAAACAAAATAAAATGTTGCTGTCTGGTTCACTGCTGTGCTTGTGACTGACCTTGGTGATTATAAGATGTTTAAATAATGAACAATTTAAAAACATTGCCCTACTGTGGAATATATGTATGAATAAATTATATAACAAAACAAATAAATTGCTTAATGTTTACAAGAGGTTTCATTTTCTATACCTTAAGCTCACACTTAAGCAAACTACTACTAACAAGTTTAAGGGAAACAATAAGAGGCTGAAAGCTGAATATGAACTTAAAATAGCAATTAAAACCAAAAGTAGCTACAAATCTTTCTTTCACTATATCAGGATGTTAAGAACTACTATCCAACAATGTTTGGCGCTAATTTACACTAATGCTGCATGTAATGACCCAAAGAAAATAGCTAATATCCTAGATGACAAATTTAGTGCAAATTTTACTCCACCCACAGTTAAAGGTATTCTACAGATTCCACTATCCCAGACACCTTCCTTACTGTGGAATAAGTTGTCTTAGTCCTCTGTAAGGCTAAGAATGCATTATATGTGGGTCCTCATAACAACAGGTTGCCTGATCATCGATGCTAAATATATGGCTTATTTGAACCTCTGCTTAACCTAGTTACATTCCTGAATCATGGAGAACATTTATTCTAATGCCATTACACAGGGGTGGCCCAACCATGATCACTAGTAAGTACAAGCAAATTAGATTCAGTAGCCTCATACATAAAGCTAGGGAACATATTGTCTCAGTTATCATTAATCTGGGCATTGATAATCTCTGAATCCTGGACCCTCATCAATTCGGCTTTGTCAAAGGCAAGCCCTGTCTTTTTAACCTCATTAATTTATTTGAAAAAGTCATCAAAGCAGTGGATAGTGGACATGCAGTGCACTTCTGGATCTGGCTATTCCCTATGCAGTCATGACCAACAGACTTGTAAATCCAAATATAAATAAATAAATTGCGTGGCCAATATTTTATTTATTTTTATTTATTTAAGTTTGATGACCGGGGGAAGTAAACTGGGCCATAAAGAGCCCATTTTCAGTGAAGGCCAGGGGAGAAAAGCTCCAAATATTGCAAGTTACATATTACATGTTAACAAAAGAATAACAAAGATTTGTACAGAACAATTAAAACATTTACAGAAATATAATGCATTATGTAGTAAGCTTTTAGTGAGTTAAAATTAAACAGATGGTCACTAGCCCCTTTGGAGGTTGAGTAATTTGAACATTTGCAGAAAAAGACATTTTTGTCAAATAAGCTCTTTGTAAGTAAACATTAAACAAGTAGCTACTAGCCCTTTGGAGGTTAGGTGGACCACCTTGCATGGAGAGAGTACAAGAAAATTGGATTATGGAAAGTATAGTACATTAGATAGCAGAGAGAAACTCAGTCCCTGGTAGGGCGAGACTGTTTTAGGTTGAGATGAAGCAATAGAATTGGTTAATTCTAACTAACTAACTAACTCTTAACTCTAACTCTAATTCTAACTGGCTGTCTGAAAGAACTCATGAAGTTAGAGCTGCAGGTTACCAGAGGTGCACCACAGGAAGCAGTGTTTGGTCCTTCCTTATTTGACACCTATTTCTCAGACTTTCAGGCCAATGCTCCAGGCCTATCATTATCTAAGTTTGCAGACAACTGTAAATTGGGTGTTGTTACTTGATCTTTCACTGACTCACAATTGCTCCAACATGGGTTAGACTATGTTAACAACTGCAGCAAAGACAATGGTTTCAAATTAAATGTGAAAAAAAATCCAGACACAGCTTAAAATGAAAGAGGAAGAAGAGCCCCCGCCCCTTAGAAGAAGTAAGAAGTACTAGGGAATATGAAGTCAGGGAAAGCAGCAGGCTCAGATGAGGTTATGACTGATATGATCAAGTCATTATGTCAAGGGATAAATCATGCCAGATGGTCCTCGTAGCAGTATGGAGATAAAGGCATATCCCAGATGACTGGAGAATAAGCATTCTAGGACCAGTATAGAGGAAAAAAGGGGAAAGTCACAACTCTGGGCAGTACAGAGGTATCAAACTCCTGTCACACTGTGTGAAAAGCACTTGAGGGTGATGGATAATTATACAATGATGGGTCATTGTTATTCAAAAATGTGCACGCTGATTGGACAGAGCAACCAGTGTGCCCATATATCAACAGAAAAAAGTCCGGCCACAAAAATACCATTTAGCAGACAGAATTTTCTATTAGAATATGCCACAGAGGGCACAGCAAAATACAAGAAAAGTCATATACATTCTACAACAGTAAAGAAATGGAAATGTACCTGATTTTCCTTGTATTTTTGCACTGCCCCTCTTTAAATCTCAGCAGATTCTCTTACTTCTCAACTGTCTGGATCTTCACAGAATGTTCACACTTTTGCCTCATAGTATTGGTCTTTTCCACATAAAAAATTACTTTTCTAGCAAGCCAGTAGCATTGCTAGAAAATACATTTAAGATGTCTCCATCAGAAAATATACACTAAAAAACAGCAATAGAGATTCTCTTTTCTTGGTTGCTTGTCTTCAACAGAAATAATGTACTGTGCAAGTGGGGGAACGTAACTCTCATATGCAGCAGCAGTGCATTAGAAAATGCAAAAGAATGGGGAACAATGCAGAAGAACACTACGGTGCCATTATACAAATACATTACTTAAGAAAGGTAAGAAATTCCTTTCTTAAATATTGCCATTGTATAATAACAGTAACCCACTCATGGGTCTGGGTATATCAGGATTTACATGCTGTTGACTTTGTCTAATCACTTGGACTTTGCTCTCATGATCAAACCATGCCAACCATGGGTAAATCCTGATGTACCCACACCCACTCATGGGTTATTGCTTAAATGAATAATCAGAAATAGTAGAAAGTAAGTCAGTCAAGATGCAGCACAATTGATCCAATGTTTACTCTGAGAAGAATCTGGAGATGAGGAAAGAGTCAAACTAGGCATTCCTAGTCTTGGAGAACTTATATGATCAAGTCTCAGTGAAAGTTGATTTTGTCGGATCTGCAATGGTTTGAAGTCCTAGGAAACATTGGTAGAATTAGTGCAGACTATGTTCAAGGACTGTTCAAGGACCCTGTAACACAAGTATAAACAGTGTTTGGACTTATGGGATGGTTCCCAGTGGTAGTGGGCATGCATTGGGGGTCAGCTGTGAGCCCACTGTTGTACATACTGGTAAAGGACTACATTAGCAAACAGAATGGAGGAGACAGATCAACAAAGTTGCTGTATGCAACTGATGCGGCATTATAAGCAGACTCTTAAAAGGAACTTCAGTAAATGATAGGGAAATGGAATGCAAAACTGAAGGCACTCGCAATTAAACAGAGTACAGTTAAGACAGTTGTCATGGCAGCAACTGGGGGAAATAGGAAGAAGCTGAAAACTGGCACAGAAGAGAAAATAGTAGAACAGGTTAATAACTTTTAATATCTGGGGTAAATGATTGAGAAAAAGGGAAGGGAAGTATGAATGGGATCAAAGCTGCAATCACAGGGGTAGCAGATAACTGGCGCAGTGTGTCAGGGGTAATGTATCACAGAAGAATACCAAAGAAGCTGAAAAGTAAGAGATTTCTACCTAAAACGTTCAGTGGCCTGAAGACCCTCAGTTATCTGGACATACTGGCAGTTCTTTCTGTACTTGGTCTCTTATAAAACTGTTTCTAGCCTTTCAATCCATGAAAAGTCTGATTCTCCTTGACTTCTTATTCATTCATAGAATAAATGGTTTATCAAATACTCATTAAAGAAATAAACCTTAATCAACATATAATTAAGACACTTGGATGTGAAACTTCCATTACATGTCAGACAGAGTAGCACCTTCGTCACCTTCAAGGTAAACTAGATGACTGTATGGGTAGCCTCAAGTTCTTCTCCAGTCTGTTCTGTGCTATCATCCTTATGGATGGGGGAATCTTCTAAATATAGTTTATTTACTAGGTTTGTAGACTGATTGCCTAGTACTAACTTCTGAACCTGTGAGTCTAAATCTGTAAATGCTCCCAGGTTAAATACCAAATACAAGTAATCCTTCTAATAACTGTAGTAGGTGTTGTTTTTGTCTGAAAATGAAGTAGAAGATGGTTGGTTGTTTTAGTCTACTTTTAGGATAAAGTCATGTTTTTCTCTAAAAATGCCTTTTAGAAGCTGGCTAGTTCCTTTGGAATAGTGTCACTGCTGGACATTAAGAATCATGCCAGAAATTTTGAAATTGAACCTTTTGCATGCAAAATTTTAAGCCATGCTATAGAAAGATTGCGTAAGCAGGCACACCCAGAATATGAGATTTTACATCCTGGTGTAATCTCTTACCTAATGTATTCATGTTTCTTAATGAGTTCTCCTGTCACTTTAGTACATTCTTCCTGCCCTTCATGTTAACCGTCACATCTTGTCTTCTTCTTTTGAGTCTGGATTCTTAATTAAAGCATTCTGAATTTTTGTCAAGATTGTACTCTGGCATAACATTATATGGACTAGCTAATTTGTAGTCCTAATGGCTAGTGTACTAGAAGTACATACATTTTACTAAACATGCCTAGGAACCTACCTTGTTTGTAAAAAGGGAGTAGAAGGTAAAACTAAGCTTTGTGGATCATTTTGCAGGTTATCAGTGAGTATGGATTCTTGCATCTGAGATATGTAAACCTATTAGCTGGTGCCTCTGATTTTGGATGGTGGAAATTATGCTGCCGTAATTCCTCAAAGATTTCAAAAATAGGAGAAAAACTACCACCCTAAACTTTGAAAGACAGAGCATCTATAAATATAGATTTTTGTAAGCAGATATTTCTTTAGTAGGCCAGTTTAAACACTCTCCATTTCTGCAGATTGTTTCATTAAGAGTTATAATTTAATAGAGAGAGTAGATGATTTTTGAAAGCAGATATTTCTTTAGTAGGCCAGTTTAAACACTCTCCATTTCTGTCAATTGTTTCATTAAGAGTTATAATTTAATAGGGAGAGTAGGTGCTTCTGATTAAGAATACTCATGATTAGACTGCATAAGCATTTGTTTTCAGTATTTTACCCCTACTGCCTCCCAATCATTAGCTACCTCTCAGCCTATTGCCCTATTAAGTCTACCATCACTGCAGGGCAAAGGGGTCATTACTAAGCCTGTCATCAGGAGATGTTTGAATTTTGTGCTTTGGGACTCAAACTTCACAGTGCCTGTGTCATATTGCCCTAGGGATTCATGTGCAATGGGTATGCTGCTGATAGGCAATGGACCTGTTGGTGAGGGCATTTAACTTTTTCAGCGGATGGCATAACCACACAAGGCTGCCCTAGCCTCCTTGAAGTCTGTGCTCCTTTGTAATCTCTGATCTACACTGGGGATTCTACCCCAAGAATGAGTACCTGGAAATACACAAAGTTGCTCAAGTCCCCCTCCCATGCCAGCTCCAACAGGTGCTTGAGGCATTATTCAGACTCGGGTCTCTTGGGATATATTCAGGGCTTTATTCTTCAATACCATTGGAGCTAGCCTTGATCAGGCTGTGCATACCAAGGGGAGTACTTTTATATAGAATAGTATAAAATAATTCTCTCTTTCTCTCTCAGAGGAAAGAGGAGAAGGTCTCCTCCCTCTTTTAAGACTTTGAGTCTTGAATCTTTAGTGATGCTGTCAAAAGTTCTCTTTCAGCCATTCTAAATTCAGTTGTAGACTGATTAAGGAACTTGTTTAACATTAGCCCTTACTGATATTCTATTATTAAGGACACTATCTCTTTTGCTAGTACTTTATTATCTAATAAAATTATGTTGGAGATAGGGGAGATGGCAGTTTCTACTGGTTTACTATCGTTTGTTTGAACGGCAAAACATTTGCCGTTTGAAACAACGAAAAGTAATACCTAACACGAACAGTCCGTATGGCCACAATGTTGACCCAAATGATCGACACATTTGAGTCGACATTGTTACCGAAACCATCACGTGACAGCCGTATAGGAGCTGATGTCAATCAGACTCCTATATGACATATCACGTTTTTGCAGGGGAGCAAGCCCCCCTGCATCCCCCCCCCCCGCTACTAATATAGTCTAACTCTGAGATCGCACTACAGTGGGGATATGGATAAATTTCCAATCCCTACTGTACAGCGATCTCCGTGCAGATAGTCAAATACACTTATGCGAATGCACTACTGCATTCACATAAGTGTGTTCGACTATCCCATCCATCTGAGTTTTGTGCAAGACATTCTGATTTTCGGCAGCCGTGCTGCTGACAGACTGTCGTTCGCACAAACGATAGTAAACTGTTTCTACTGCCGTATTAGTTACTTTTGACAGTGGTGTACCTGTAGGTTTCTCTCTCTCCAAAACATTTGAATCACCCTTCCCTTTCACTTCCAACACATTCCTAGCTAGGCTTGAAGTTGATATTAACTAATGACGTTGCCTGCTTAACAGCATATTTCAACACCACTAATGATGGAAGCTCTAAAAGTACTTTTAAAACAGGATTCCTATCTCTGTTTTGAGAAACCATTTGAGTAACTTAGCAGCTTCTGAAAAACTTATCATAGGTTCTGGATCTGCAGAGTCTGATGGCAACGATTTCTTCATTTTCCTTACCATCTTATCTCACTTGTATCTTATCTCTGTCATTTCCTATGTTTGCAGGCTTCAGTTATCAGCAAACTATTTATTTTTGGACTTTTTTTAAGGACATTCACAGTTTTTCTATCAGGTATGAATTAAAAGCTTCATTTTTCTCAATTTTAAGCTATTTTTTCATCATCTGCGGAAACATTTAGACATTATTTGCTTCTTTTAAGCACATATATTTACTGTTTTTTACAATATTTTTTCAGTATTCTGTCTGACAAAAGGAGAACTATAGATGAAAAATTATCTGATGAAAGTAATAAATTGATTAAAAAGAAGAAAAAACTCATAAAATAATAATCACTTTGCAGTAAAACAGATTCTGGTACAGGCGAAGTATCATTGACATTCAAAAAACTGAAGGATTAAAAATAACATGAAAAATGAAAAGACATGCAAGGGGATACTATGCTACTTACATCAGTACCTACGCAGGTGAAAGACATGATGGTTTCTGTCATGGGGAATATGCCACTACCTGTAGAAATTCTGTCTGGGGAAAATGAGACAGAGATGTAAAAAAATGCCAGTGTTACACCTTACTGTTATATTAACCCTCTCTTAAGAAAGCTGCCTATGTCTTCTAGCAAAAAGCAGCTTTTTATAAGAGGTCCATTTTTTATTAATGCTATTAACACTTACACGTGCTGTAGTCAAAACCAATATGGAATAGCAGTGTTCAGGGTGGCAATGTGGTCAACTAAAAAACGCTTATTCAAATTAGTTTTATAAAATAAAGATACAGAAGCTTGCATATCTTGTCTATAATAATAAGCAGAGAGAAATTCTCCTGTAAAGATTGTCTAGTTCCTGAACTGTCTTTGAGAACCCCAAATACCTGTTTAACTCCACTCATGAGTTGCACGGTGCAAAGAAGTGCAGATTAAAATTTGATTTTTACCTGAAAACAACTTATAGTCATTTTCAAATATCCTTAAGCAGTATTCATCGACTGACTGAATGAGAAGGTAACAGTAAACATAATTAGATTAATCATAAATAAAAATCAAAGCCATCCCAGAAAAAAAAATGCATTAATGCAGTGATTTACTGGGCATCTTCAGCTGGTAAAAACAGAAGCCAGACCAAAAGCTATTTATTAAAGCATTACTGTAAATCTGATTGTTGGAATGGGCAGAATGGATTGTAACCCACTGTGGATAATACAGCGGCTGTATTCTAAGCACTGCACAAAGTGATCAACATTTAAGTAATCTGTGTATTTGAAGTCCTCTCTATGTGTTGCATATAAACACCTTCATTTAACTATAAGGGTATTAATTTGGAAGGTGGGCATCTCCAAGTGATGACACATTAATAAATGTAGGGCAGGGGTCTATTCATTTCAACAAGTTGCCCAACTATCTGCACTATAAATATCAGCTAGGCAATGACGGTCAGTAAAACAAGAAGACTTAATAAAGTACCTAAAATAACAATACAACTATATTATTGTGGAACTGCCCTATTCCTATCTGAATTTAAAGTGATAAAGGACCACTTCTAATTCTGCTATTTATAACTGAAAGACAAGTTCTGCTTACAACAGAAAGAACACAAGTATCACTTCAACTAAACAAGATATCATTCAAAGTATGGCAACATACTTTGAAGACAGTTTGATGAATATGCACAGTACTTCATAAGTCAAAAGTGACAAATAGCAGTGCACTGGGGAGTAGAGAGATGAAGCTCTGACTGGAACCAGATGACCCATTTCAGTTAGTGTCCTGTGTTCTGGAGGAACTAGACATCAAGCGAAGCAGGTGGGAAAGGGAAAAATGAGAAAAAAGTCACAGAATGGCTACCTTTCAGTCCTCAGAAGTCTTCTCAGTGTGCTAGGGATTCTCTGGGCCAGAAATGCCTGAAAATTGAAGTACAGGAACTGCAGCATCCTTGTAAAAAGGGGTGAATCAAGGAAAAGCTAGGAAGCTCTAGGCCTATTATCCTAACAGAATTGCCAATGGACGTTACAAAAAATAAGAAATAAAAAATGGAAGACTGTTTCCTGAGGGACTCACTGTCTGAATACAGCCCATCATGGATCAGCCCATTTATTAACAAACAAATAATCCCTCCTTGTAAATGAAAACAAAGTGAAAAGGTATACAATACCATTCACATTATAGAAACCCTGAAGTTTGCCAGTATAAATAAACTATACCTCTAAAACGGAACTTACCCATCCATAAATACATTGCTAGAAAATGTACACAATATATGAGCACATAAGCAACCTAATTAGCAAGTAATAGTTGAGTTCTGCTTTAGGTATCCAAGATCTAACCAAACAGATATCTGAGAAATGAATGGAACAATACGTTTTACAGCTATTATAATATGTCAGCACTTCTGGTGGTATTGCTATGATGTTATGAACAATATACCACTGAATTATAGATAAAAAAAAAATATTTATCTCTTTTAATGATAAAATCTGAAGGGGAGATACTTGTTTTAAAAATGATGTTAATTTCTTTAAATGTCTTCACTTCTTCTTACACTGGCGCTTGCAACATTTCCACTTCTTCTTGCACTGGCATGGGGTCTGGCACATTCTCATCTGACTTAAAATATTGTTATCCTGTCCTGAATACTAAGGCAATGATATACAACAAGCTATCTGACATAGGCAGGACACTACAACAAAGTGCTAACTTCCTAATTTTCTCATGCGGCATATGTCATCCATATATTATACATGAATCATATACTTTATGGTCCCCATCCGTGCCTCACAGTGATGTATACACCTTACCTTCTGTCCCACATCATGCTTGATGACTTCCTGAATAAGGACATCTGCTAGAGTTTTGAAATCTTGAACAAACTTTTTATTTTTGTCCATGCCAGTCTTCTCCTCAATAAGCATCTGGAAAAGGGTTTCTTCTTGTCTCCACAATCTGGCAATGTTGGCAGATTTCTCAGACACACTGAGCAGTGCTTTCAGAAGTTGTGCCATTTTCTAAACAGAAAAGAAATGTAAAAATATTATGACCACCATTATTTCCAAGTATTCTGTAGATTTCTTTCTGGATTACAACTTATTATTTTCTCATCTCTGGTAGCTGACAACATATTAGTTACCTTTCTAATTTTTTGAAGATTATATACCCAGTTTTTCAGATCTATGGCATTCTGAAAATATTGTACACTAGAAACAGTTAAGTACTCACTACACATAAAACATTTCAATATGCTACTTCTCTTTTATCGATGCATTTTTATGATTCTAACATGTACAGTTTGAACTGAATACCCAACATTTTGAAGCAGAAATGGCAAAATTCATGATGACTCTAACTCAACATGGATTGTTAGATGCATTCACATTTCAGACAGCATAGACTCTACAGTCATCAATGCCTGCAAATACTGGACAAAAACAACATAAATGCCAATAAGACTAGAGACTTGTATTCACACACAGTATCAGCAAAACAAAATACACAGATATTGATTTTTTTAGAAGGTAGCAAGTTAGAGGGAGAGACATCCCTGTCACATCTATGCATCTCAGAAAGTTTGCAGAATGCAGCAAAATGCAAGAAATGTTAAATGAAGGTGCTGTCCTGTATAACAATTCCACTGAAACAAAGAAGGCATGAACATTCAACATGAAGATGTTGAGTCTGTATGCTGGTGATTAACATGGTTCAGCGGTTTTTGTTTTATGGTTGCTTACAACTCAGGTTGTAAATGCAAACTACTAATTCATCTTAAATGTCATTAAGGCTTAAAAAAGTTCATCTGTCGCACCAAACCTGCATTTTTTTAAAATAAAGTAATTGTTTAGGCTCAGCTATGCTGACTAATGTGCAGTACATCCACTCCAAGTCACGTTTATAGGTTCATAGGTTCATACTAGGCTATCTGCCCTAGGGCATTTATAAGCCTAGCCAGAGTATGTTTGGCTTTCACCACCCATTTTAAATTAATTTTGCTATGCCCTTTTTCGAAGTTAGTATACTGTGCCTCTGTCTAACAGTGACACAGAAGTGATACCCGGGGTAAACCTATGATCTCCCATCCACTCATCAAGATTCCTCTTGAAGAGAGTCAATGAGGGACTCTGCCTAACCTGGACTGGGATTTTATTCCATAGTGAAGGGAGCCTCTGGGTTATGAATCTGTCCCTCCAGCATGTCCTATTTATTTCAGTGCTGAGGTTCAAGTCTCTCGAGCGTGTAGCTCGATGGGATTTGGATTTTTTGAGGTGCAGCATGTCCCTTAATTCCGGGTTGGACATGGCCTTATACGTCAAGCACAGGTCACCTCTGAGCAGGCGGTATGCCACTGAGTAGAGCTGGAGTTTCTTTAACCGGGCAGCATATGGCATCTGTTTGAGCCCTTTGATCCTCTTGGTGAGGTACTTTTGGGGTCTTTCCAGTTGCTGCAGGTGTTTGGTAAGGTACATCCCAAAAGGGCATTGTACTCGATTATGGGCCTGATGAGGGATGAGTAAAGAGGCACAATGACCTCCCCTAATCTAGATGTGAATCCCTTCATGATTAGGTGTGCTATATAAAATGTTTTTCTAACCACTTTGGCCACGTGGTTGTCAAATGAGAGATTGCTATCAACTTGGGTCCCCAGGTCCCTAATGACTTCTTCTGTACTTAATGGATTACCACCTATGTGGTAATTTGTGGGCACTTTGTTTTGCCAAAGGGGATGACTATACACTTTTTGGCGTTTAGCTTGAGGCCATGGCTCTGGCACCAGTTGTCTGTTTCTATGAGGCCCTTTTGGAGGATGCTTGTGTCGGCTGGAGAGTCAATTATGGCGCCCAGTTTGCAGTCATCTGCGAACTTGGTCAGCCACAGTCCTTCTGTGTTGGCCTGTACCTCCGAGAAATATATACCAAACAAGAGAGGTCCCAGGACTGAGCCTTGTGGGATGCCACTTGTAACTGGTTTGGAGTCTGACATGACTCCAGCAATTCTAACCATGTGGGTTCTGTCCTTGAGCCAGTTTGCAACCCATCTAGTGACATAGGGGTTTATATTTAAGCTGGTGAGCTTATCTATAATGCCTGAGTGGGGTATTGTATCGAAGGCTTTTGGGAGGTCCAGATAGGCTGTGTGGACCACCTTCCCTTCGTCAATGGCCTTGGTGACTGTTTCAAAGAAGTCAACCAGGTTTAAGAGGCAGGATCTGCCCTTAACAAAGCCAAACTGGGTAGGATCCAGTGTCTGTAGGTCCCCAATATCTTTATTTATGAGGTCCATGATGATCCTTTCCATAGCTTTGCAGACCAAGCTAGTCAGGCTTATGGGGCAATAGTTTCCAGGGTCCGTTGAGGCACTACCTTTGTGGAGAGGGACCACTGTTGCTGTACGCCACTCTTTAGGTACATATCCTGTAGTAAGGCTGAGATTGAACAGTAGTTTTATGTTTGGGTTTAGCTCTTCTTGGAGTTCATGTAGGACGCAGCCTGGGACACCGTCTGGTCCCATTGATGCTGTGTTTTTTGCTTTGGAGAGGGCGGCTCCCACCTGAGCATCTGAGATGTCGGGGGGGCAGCACTCTGCTGGGACAGATATTTGCCCTTTTGGTGGGGAGGGGGGGGGAGAAGTTTGCGCTGAACCTGTCAGCTAGGATGTTGGCAATGTCTGTGGGATCAGTGTATTTTTTGTCATTTTGGACTAATTCTGAGCATATCTGGGAATTCCCACCCAGGTTCCTAACATAACTAAAGAAAGCCTTGTGATTATCTTTAGTGTCCTGTGCAATTTTTCTCTCGAAGTTGGTCTTTGACGATTTTATGAGTGCTCTTAGTTTTTTGCTAATACTGATCAGAGATGCCTTCCCTTTTTGGGATTTTGCTCTATCATGTAGTAGCTTCCTCCTTCTATTGTATAATTTGTTTATGGCTGGGGTCCACCAGACAGGTCGTCTGCCTTTGGAGGATTGGGTCTTGGTTTTATTTGGGATTGCATGATCCATGCATTCCTGAAGGTGTTCATAGAATGCATTTATAAAGGATTCTGCGGTCTGGGCCGTATTTTCCACAGGCCCGGGGATTTTGAAGGATTCCACCTCGGTTTTGAGGAGTGTGAAATTTGCTTTAGAGAAGTTTTTCACTGTGGTTTTCTGGGCAGGGGGTGGGGTCGGGATGTGAATATCCAGTGAGATCAGTTTATGGTCTGATCTTTCCAGTGAGGGATACACTTCTGGTCTGGAGCATAGAGTCCCCATGTTGGTGATGATCAGGTCCAGTATGTTTTCCCTCTTGTGGGAGTGGTAACAAGTTGCTCCATAGCATTTGAGTTTATGAATTCTAGGAACCTTTGGGCAAGGGTGTTGGAGCTAGAGTAATGCTCCCAATCTATGTTTGGGTAGTTGAAGTCGCCCAATATAATGGTGTTCGGAGACACCTTCATATTTTCCAGTGTTCTCAGGAAGGCCGAGTGGGGTTCCTGGGTTTGGGAGGGTGGTCTGTAGCAGGCTATAAACTGGAAGGCAGTTTTACCCACTGTTAGTTGCACATGGATAGTCTCTGATGCTTCGTGCTTTGCCACCAACCTAGAGGTGTGGGTATCTTTGATGAATATCGATACTCCCCCTCCTTTTGTGGTTCGGTCCAAGTTTTGGGGCCGAAAAGCATGGTATGAGGTATAACCTGGTAGTGCTGGGGTGCTCTCGGGAGTCCTGAACCAGGTTTCTGTTACTGCATAGATATCGATGTTCTCCATGCTAAGGAAAGTTTCGAGTGCGTGCATCTTGAGGTTTAGACTTCTAGCGTGGAGTAGCATTACTCTTAGTTTCTTATCCCTTGTGATACCTATGGAGGTGGGTTTGTCTTTTGAGCCTTGCCTAAAAAAGGCACTATGGGGGTAGCAAGAGCCTTTGCCAATATCCGAAAGCCCAGGGGTGACAGGTGCAAGCCGTCCCTAGCAAAGCATCGTGGCTTGTCGTGCATATCATCCCAAGCTAACAGCCATTGGATCCCCTTTGAATGACACCAATACTTAAGCCAATTGTTGAAATTGATCATCTTGTCTTCATATTGTGGCATCATTCTTGGTGAGGGTAAGATGCTACTCAAGGTCAGGGTCATACCAGCCTGGGCTACATGCTCAGAGAGCTCCTCTATGTCTCTTTTCATGTAGTCCAGGGAGGTACGTCTCAGGTCATTCACACCAGCATGGACAATGACTGAGTCATATTTGTACTTGCCTTGGAGTGACCTGAGTGCTTGTGTTATGTGGCGGATCCTAGCGCCAGACAGGCTGTTTCATTACAAAGCTCAGACCATGTTGAAATGGAAACTTCAGAAATGATCTACTGGATAAAGTTCAGGACCATTCCTTTAATGGTCTATTAAAAGTAATAAAGTGATGCTGCCAGCAATAAGCAAATGGGCACTTGTTTAAATGTCAAGCAATTTAACTAGAACATGGGTCAATGACACAGATTAACTGTAGCAGAATTACACTAGTACACTGTGAATTAGCAATGCAAGTATAAATACTGAATAAAATGACAGTCTTTAAAAATATATACTAGACTACAATACAGTATAAATACAGCGGAATAAAATAATATACAAGATGACAATGCAAACTTTCAGGAGCATCAGTACCAAAATATCTTACTTGGTTAACCCAAAACATTTTATCTGATTAGAGACATTTCACTCATCATGCAACAAACTGGAACTAAAAGCTTGTGTGGCATAAACAAAACAGGTCTGCTCATTTAGTTTTTGTTTACTTCTTCAGCAGCTTCCCAATAACCCTGTTACTTAGTCCTACTATTTTTTTGTTTAATTGTCACACAATGATTGTTTTGTACTACCAGATCAATGTCTACTAAATATTTGGACTATTACTGTTACACTTCTATTTTTTTCATAAGTATATAACCTGTTTGCAGCTATTATCAATTTTATACAATTTCACTGTTTTATTTACAACCAATGTTTCCTTTTTAAAAATGTTGTTTAGCCCACACTGTTTGCCACTGGTCATGTTCTAGAGCCCTTCCTTGAAATTCTACTCCAAGATCCATTGCACCTATGCAGCTTCCTTTTCTCAGAATGGGCCATGTAAGTATGGAAATTCTAAATGTAAGTGTGTGGAAAAGGGAGGTTGGAGGAGGCAGGAAATCAGTGTGACCTAGTCTGATGCCATCCTGATCACTGATGGGGCTTTATTTTCATTTCTTACATCAAACTATTTTATTGAGATCTTCCAAGAAACAAACACTTTAATCACAAATTTGAATGACAGCCAGCAAACACAAAATTAAGTAGAGTAAAAACATCTAGTAAAACTGCATATACTGGTTTCAAGCATTATACCTATGTGTATGCAACCTGGTTCAAACATAAGACATAAATCTAAACAATGCCAGTGGGTTCAAGCATTATATCTACGTGTATGCAACTTAGTTCAAACATAAGACATAAATATAAACAATGACAGTGGGTTCAAGCATTTCACCTATGTGTATGCAACCTGGTTCAACTATAAGAAGTAAATATAAACAATCCCTGAGATTCAGAAAACTCCATGTGTGTGTGACGATGCGTGGTGAGCAGCAGCACTAATTACATATTCATGCCACACACTTCATTTAACCATAAACAAGCACAGTTAAGTGGCTGGCAACAGTGGCCAGAAAACCATGTAAAGCAATATGGATAGCAAACCTGTTTATCTCAGAGCGCAGTAGGTTAGTAAGATTACATGAAATATCACAATGACTGCTAGGGCTTAACATACAGTTATGTATGTATATGGTCCAAACATAGTACAGAAGAGTGTATACAGTGCAGAGTATTGTGAAATCCCATCCCGGGCATTATATACAGAAGTTGTGTAAGTGATCTGTAAGGCTACATGGACTGCCATGAAAAATAAATACTCAGGTGAAGTGTGTGCATTGAATAGGGACACACACATGAATTGTAGGAATGAACACAGGGAAACAGGACAGGTGAAACAACCTAAAGTACAGCAAATGAGGGCATAGTGGAAATGTGTATTAATGTGACTGTTGCACATCTATCAGGGATGTGATTTACAGCTGGGGTAGGGTGCATATTGTGAAGCTGTACAAACAGATTTGCTTGACTATGAGTGTAATCTCAGCAGAGATCTCCAAAAAGTGAGACACAAGTAAGGGCTCATGGACAACAGTAAAAGAAACACCCACAATCATGGATAACATCAGAATAATACCACCAGTAATTCCGTGTCTGTGACATAACACATGTGATTCTGAGTGGTCAGAGATAGTTCTGCACAAAGACATTGTAAACCAATATGACATGTCAGCAATCTATGAGGGTAATCATGCACACTGTCCTGACACTGTAACATCTGCTGGAGGTGTTAGGAGGGACACTGCTATACCTGTATGTGATACTATAATCAATACAGACTAGATGACTGGTGTGCATGGCATATGTATATATATATATATATATATATATATATATATATATATATATATATATATATATATATATATATATATATATATATATATATATATATATATATATATATATAGCACAATCCACACTGTCTTGAATGTTATCCATGCCCTCAGTGCTGTAAAACAGCTATGTATGAACTGTGTGGATTACTGGAACAGGTATCACACATGCATCTGGTTGAGGGTGTGCTAAACTGTGTATTCAACCATGTCAGGAAGGTGTATGTGTTGAGTCACACTATACCCAATCTGTGATGTTGTCACAGCCCATTGATTCTGTGTGATAGGCCTGCATGAAGGTAAGAGTGCATACTGCCTATCTTGATTTGGCTTAGGGTTTGGAAACAATCCCCCATGCAGGTATCATTGAGAAACTCTCCCAGCTGGGGATTAACCCTTACGTCACTAGATGGGTAACCAATTAGCTCACTGAAAGAACAGTAATGTTCATGCAACAAAAAGAATACCTAGGTATGGCCAATAAAGTGTGTGACAGTGCACTGTAACAAAGGTGGCACACTTCAGTTACACATCAGTAGAAGATGCGTAGGGAGGTACATGAAGAAGGGTGCATTGTACTCAGTTATTGATGTGATGAAGGCTGTAAACTATGGATGTATTATGGCCTGTGATGTGGCTGTCCTTCAGATACTCAGCAGCTGTGTTATATATAAGTGAGTAGTCAGCACTGTGGCCATCATGCTGGTGGACGTTCCACATACCATTTAGCCAAGGACACAGGTCACATACCTATTGATCTGATTATAGGGTGTGATGTCTACATTATCTTTGGGTTGTGCATTTGTTTTCATGACACAACAAATCCCCCCATATTTTTGTCACATAGGCTCACAGGTGTTCACTTAGCTAACAACCAAAAGGGCCTTTTTAAGCCTAGCCATGCATCCCAAGTCTCTGACAAGTTCTGATATTCTTGATAAGTTTAAGCAGGGGCTTGGGAGATTAATCATTTACAAGCTAGGGCCTGGGAGACGAACCATTTACAGGTTGCCTGTGTCCATTAGAGACATAAGTTCCAAACCAGGGATGAATTTCCTATTCCCCATCCAATTCTCCAGGTTGCACCTGAATTGGGTTAGGGAGGAACTCTACTGTTTCATTGCAGGTGTTGTCATGGCTGTGGCAGAAATCTTTGGTGTGTTGATACTGCCTGTATTATACTAATATCACAGTTGGAGTCAATGTTTGCCCATAATCTGCAGTCCTTCAGACAGCTGTTTGGACACAGGATGTGTATGTCATTTGTGATGTCTGCAACTTACATAATGGACAGGAAAGGGCCTAGAAGGCAGTCCTGATGTATAGATTTGATCACTGGACCTGAGATATAGGTCACCACACATTTCAACATATTTAGATGCCATGTATGTGATTCAGTGGTCTACCCACTTGGTGATATAGGTGTTTATGGCCACATCTGACACTGCAGAGTGAATACCTCACTGCGGATTTGTTTCAAATGTTTTGGGCTTGTCAATTTCAAAAGAATGATAGTGTTGTCATCATGCTTGCCCTCAATGACCTCTTTAAGGACATCAAACAGATGTAACAGACATGATGTAGCATTAACAACTCACACAGGTCTGTTGCATACAGCTGGGTTATTACTAGTGTCCATTTAGAAAAGGTCCATGATGACATGTTGATCTACCTCACAGATGAGGAGCATCAGGATGTGTCTATACATATATCAGGTGCCGTCTCCCCAACTCAAATGGATGCATATTGATGTACACCCTTCTACTGGAATACAGTCTGTGTTGAGGGTGTGCTAAAGTTTGTATTCAACCGTGTCAGAAAGGTGTATGTGTTGAGTCACACTATACACAATCTGTGATGCTGTCACAGCCCATTGATTCTGTGTGATAGACCTGGATGAAGGTAAGAGTGCATACTGCCTATCTTGATTTGGCTTAGGGTTTGGAAACAATCCCCTATGCAGGTTTCATTGAGAAACTCTCCTAACTGACAGAATTAATACTGTGAAAGTTGGTGAATCAACCTGTACCAGTAGACCTGTCACCACTGGCATGCCCCAGGGGTCTGTGTTTGGCCTTTACTGTTTGGAATCTATTTATCAATAGTTCAGGCTAAGGTATACGACCTTTGGCTTACTGTGTTTGCTGATTCTTGCATATTGGGTGCAATCATTCAGTCCACCAAGGATAACACATTACAGGAAGGGCTAACACAGACAAATGATTGGTGACAAAGCCACAGGGTCTACAAATGAATGCAAAAAATGTGTCTTTATAGTGTCCTTCTGCAAAGTGGAATTCCTTGCTAATTACAGCATCGACAAAACTCCCACTATGCTGAAACCCATTGATGCAAGAGCTTGGAACATACGTAGATAGCAATCTGAACTTTAACCACCAAGTGTCTACAGTGGCACTGAAAGCCTATGTTGTGCATGTCATAAGTCATGCCATCATATTCAGATCTGAGGATTATATAACAGCACTATACTCAAATCTCATCAGAACACTAGTAGAGTATTATGCTCAGTTTTGCATGTACTTCACCAGATGCAGCAGCTGGAGAGACTACAGGGATTTCTCATCAAGAAAACACAGGGCCTACAAACCATGCCATGACATATGTGGTATGTACTGTTTTTCCCTCCTCCAGAGCTTTGTTGACATTCTCAAAGAAGTGCACTAGGTTTAATAAGAGTTTGAAGGTCGCCTATGTCCTTGTGGATAAGGTCCATGATGATTCTTTCCACAGCCATGCAGATAATAGTGGTTAGGCTTATTGGTCAATAGTTCCCATGGTCAGTTGATAGATGTGTAGGCATGTTCAACTGTGAATACAGTTCTAGTTCTACGTGTTAACAGTTGATGTGGATTACATATCATACAACTGTTATTAATTTATGTAGTGTAGTTGATATATTTATGAACAAGTACTGAGAGACCAGGGTTGCAGTGCATGGCGGGAGGCAACACATGGCTGCATTGTAAATATGTGACATATTGTTAGATATGGCCTTCAGTTTATGTTTCCACATGTAATTTCAAGGCATTAAGAGTAAATGGACAGTAAACAGCACTAATACATGATAACAGTGACTTTGCATAGTTCAACGGCGAGCAGCAGGTTTTCATGATGGGTCCAAAGTGTTTGCAAATGTGAGATACATATTTCATTACTTTCCCTGCTTGTGCATAGTTAAGCAGTGTCCAAACACGAGCCTCTTTCCTAAAATTCTGAGAGTTAGAATTGAGTATATGAAACACACGTGCTGTTTAGTTGACTCTGTGCCAGTAGGTGTAAATGCACTGATACATTTCTTTTTGAGCCCAGATGATATTGGGTTTGAATGCAGGTGTATATAATACTTTTAAATAAACACTGATAATGCAATGACATTATTCTTTACAGTACATTCAGCATATGGTATTGTGCCTGTTGACATAGTGCACTTGTATATTTTTCAATTCATTGCTATAAACTGCACAGTCACAACAGTAAAAATAGTTTGCACACCCTGTACTAGAACCCAGGACCATCTGTATTCCAGCCTTACACTTACACCTGCTACTACAGAACTAGTTACATGACAGTTCCATAATTCCTACTCATCATTCTTAAGTTCTCTGTGTTAACTGCTGTGCAATGCCACTTAGAGTGTTTGCATGGTGTCCAACAGAATTAATTGAATGTATCCATTTTCAGTTATTAACTGTCTAGATCCTGCCTGCAAGTGTTCGATGGGTGTAGGTGTCGGGCGACCTTGCTAACTGTCATGTAACATTGCTTAATAGTGTCGCTCAATGGAAAGCAAAAACTGCAACAATATATCCTTTTTGACATTTACACCTTTACAGACGCCCTGTCTGCAGATGTTCTGTTTCCTGTGTGGGCCACTAGTCCTTGGTTTGCACATTGCTAAGAGTTGCACAAATGAGATAGCCAAACCTAATATTCATTTTATCTGTTTCCCTTGTTTGTGCTAAGCCATGCACCACACAATGGCAAAAAAAATAAATAAATAAATAAATAAAATAAAAAATAAAAGGGAAAGTAGTTGAAATGGAGAAAAGCAATCTATGAAATGTGCACTAAAAATGTTTTTTAGTACACAGCACACATTTTTAGATAGGTCTGGATTTGAACCCTCACTCCAATTAACCTTCAAAACACAGTGAGGGTGTTTTATCCTTCTTTACCAAACAAACAGCTTTGCAGTAGGGAACTGAAATAATTCTGCATACAATCAACTGTAACATCATCCTCAGTACTAACACACATATGACATTTATTTCCACATGTGTTAATTTCGGAAGTGGTGCACTGAGTGATCACACAACCGTTTAGGAGTATTGCTTGCAGAAATGCAGGTTTATCTTACCTCTCTGTGTTTGTTGTGCATTCTTGTCTTATCTGACCAGTAATTTGAGACATGCAGTCTGTAAGGCATTCTATATCAGTATTCTTAAAATGTGTGAGAATATCAAATGGCAATAATACACAATGTTAATGAACAGAACACGTGAAGTGTGTGCTGCTGACTTATATTTCCAACTTTGATAAAATTACTTCTATATTTTGTAAGTCTAACCTGACACATCCACTGAAGGTAGGGCAGTCTGCATTGCTGTTGTATTTTACTTCTCCCTATCAGTAATCATCCACAGTTGCAATCCATTAGCAACAAACACCGAGGGAGGGCCTGCACTATATTTACATCTATTACACAGAGCCAAGTATTTGAGATTCAGCAATTCTAATGAGTTCATACCTCATTTGCATATTCAGTGTGCTCACAGCCCTGAATGCACACCATAAAACCATAAAAAGGCAACCGTGTAGCTAGGGAACCTGAAGGTGAGGAGACTTGTTTATGTGGAGAACACAGATGAGGCTATTACTTTAGGATATATATATATATATATATATATATATATATATATATATATATATATATAGATATATATATATATATATATATATATATATATACACACACACACAGAAGACTACTGACTATGAGAAGGTATGCTTGCAATTTTCAGCTATATACTTCATATGCTGAAATGTCATTAAGAAAAAGCTGTTTAATATTATATAATATACTAATTAGTATAATATACTAATTAGTAAATGCTACTTTTATCTGTATGTACTATTTGGTAGTTTACTGATGGCATGGGTATGTTTGTCATGGCATTTCACAGGTATACATGATTGGCAATAGCTTAAAATGGAATGTTCTGTGTTAAATCTGTAGACGTGCTTCAGCAGCAGTTTGTATGACAACACTTTTAGCATTTCATTGATGGTTTGTTAGCAAAATGGATCATTTGCCTGTTCTTTTGGGGGTGGGGTGTAAAGCTGCATTTCTGTTTTGGCACAAACAAGGATATGTTGCTATTGATACTCTTATTGTTTTGCATCCAGCCTTGCTTTGTGTGTGAATGTAATATGTTACAACTGCACAATTACTGTTGTTCATATTTCAAATATCGTGACTGTTTTATGTTTCTCCAGTGGGTAATACTGAAATGCTACCTTTTCGGTTTTATCTGGAAACAGGAATTTTTTTAGTTATGTGATACTTAGTGTATTATCCTTCTGTTGTGTTTTAATTCACCTAGGACTATGGCACCCAGGTGCCTCAATCCCCGAAACCCTCCCTCCCTACAGTGACCCTGAGAATCAGGTCATTGTGGAAGCTTTCAGGTGACATGGTGCCTTTCTGCTTGAGAGGGGGCATGGAGATATGTCAGACAGAATGCAAATTTGGCAACAGATAGTTGCTGATTTGAATGCAGTAGGTGGCCACAGCAAGACATATGATGAAGTGCTCCATACGGCCACTGACATGATCTCATATACACAGAGGAGAGTAGCTGCAGTGGCCCATGATCTTATGGCTACTGGGGGGGCTGCTACAGAGCAAACACTAACAGCAAATGTGGAGTTCCTGTCCACTGTCAGGGATCCAGTCAGCTCCCCAGGAAAGAGTTGAACAGCATGTCCTTGACATTGGTGCTCCTGTTTCATGGACATCAAGTACGTTCCAGGAGGGGCTTCCAGGTAGGGTTATGTATCTCAATTATTAAATACCCTTGTATAATACAATATTTACAGCAATACATTAGTTCTGGTAAACAATAAATTGGTTTGGGGGGAATTTAGATTGCTACACTTAACAACACATTCTGATTGATGACACATGAGTTTAGGTTGGACTTGCCATCCAAGTTCTTGTTGAAAGTATAATTAATGGATATATAAAGGGCAATATGTTTATCCCCCTGTGCAACTGTTAATTGTGATGATGTTTTCCTTAACTTTTGCTTTATTTCTTCCAGGACTGTTGTCCATAGGAAGCACGGCATCAACTGCACATACTAAGCCAAATAGCTTCTTTGTCAGTGGTGATGAGCAGTTTAAAGAAATATATAACTTTTATCCATATGTGTGATGTGGGTGTAAGGGCTGTTGTGTGTATTGTTGTACCATATGTAGCAATGGCATCACTGTTAGTTTGTTAGCATACATTTGACTACAGTGGTGTAGCTATTAATTTATTTCCTGTGTTTGTTGCTTATTATCACAGGTGATCCTGACAGTGGAAGTGTAGGACACTTACCACCAGATGTCAGAGCACTGGCAGACTTTGATGATAATGGTGGCCAAACAGAGGCACAGTTGGGGGGGCAGAGGTTGAATCTGACACTGAGGTTGACATTCAGCCACCCCCTCTAATTCCATTGGACACAACCAGTAGGCATACACCAACCCATTCCAGTTGGACAGGTGGAGGGTGAGACACTCGAACAAGGAAGTGTGGTTACTGTGGCATCAGTGTCTGTTGATTCTGGCCATAGCAAAAGTGTGGGCAAGGTGCCACACAGGAGGGTTGTTGGGGTGCTCAGAAGAGGCCTGCTGTCCATCTTCCACCTGATCTAGGTGTGTCTTCCCATGCAACTCAATGTATGTTTAGGGCCGTCATGGAAGCACAGGCACATTCTCATAGGTCCTACAGAGAAATGCTTAGAGTTGTAGATGTGGCACAGGCAGACATGTGTCACTGCCTCCACCGTGTGGCTGATTTAATGGATCGGATGAATGACACATTGGAATGGGGGGTCTGTGCTGGAACGTCTGCTGGGAGGGGGACAGAATCCTCGTGGGTGTAGCTCAGCCACATCATCTGCTGTTAGTTGAGGTGCCCATGCCAGATCATGCTCCCGCAGTGGCACTACTTCCTCTGCTCTGTCAGTGGTTGAGGTGTCCACAACAAGAAGTGGTAGGCCTTGGGGTTGTGGTCCTAGGCGTCTTCATAATGGGAGCTCACCCAGAAGACATCAATTACGTTCAGGTAGCAGCACTGATCTGATCTTGGGCATGGACTTGCCAGTGCAACTCCTAGCAGAGCCAGTTCTCATGGTCAGGTACAACAACAATGAACCACACTACCTTGCATGGATCTCACCTGTCTGACATACCAAGACATAGAGCTAGCACAGAGATTGGCTGTGTTCATGCAGACACTCACACACCAATTTCACCTGGAGGACTCATACAAACACACACACAACAGTTACATGGTTCAGCTCATTTTGTCTCACTGGCCATTTGTTACTTTATCCAAATGTCTGCCTGCTTCTCTTTCTTACACACACACTCAGCCACCTTTTGTGTCAGCCTTGGCATCCTGCCCCCCCCCCCCCCACACACACACACACACATACAACACCCTGTGCAAGTGATGATAACTGTGTCATATCCCTGTTTTCTATATTTTGTATTCAGGGATACATAACACTGGTGCACAGCTGACTTAATGCGTAGTATATCTGCATTTGTGATGTTGATTTGGTAATTGTACCTTTGACTTATATTGGTCTTAGAAGGTTAGACAGTTGATAGAATCAAACAATTTTCCATCAGTATTGTTAATGACCTTATGAGGGCTTTGAAGTCTGAAACTGAAATGTGTCTCATTACTTTCTAACTTCTCTCTTTAATGATTTTGCAGTACATATGAATTAAAGCAACAGTAGCTCCTAACATTGTTTCTGTGTAGACTCCTTTCCTTGGGTGTATTCCAATAGTTTTTGGAATTTGCAGGGAAAACCAGCACTGAGTCTGCACAGTTGATTTACAGCTTGTTGAATAGCTCCTCCATCTTGGATTGGTTGATTAGCATACAGTTCAGCTACTTATGCTGTAATTAGCATGCCATGGTGATTACCCTGCTTGCATGGCTCTACACACCGTGTAGATCCACTTACTGAATCTAAAACAGTACACTACCATGTGCAGACAACAGCGCAACACTCACACTGTGTAAATGGACCATGTGGGCTTTATTGAATCTGGCGGAATGTCTGTGAGACAGTAGTACATTCATTCCACAGTTCTATATGTTGAGTTCTTTTTGTAAAATCAAATAATTCACAGCCATAACTTTAGTGACTCTAGTCCAAGTCTGTAAATTTCTTGTAAAGTATAACAAATTTTGTTTTTATCTGAAATACTTCTTTATGCCTATCATTGAATTCTTCCATTCCTTATAGTCTATAGGTTTTTCTTCTTAATCCAATTTTTTACTACATATTTGATTTGATGGGACATAATTACCAGCATTATAAAGTTTTCTTCCAACACATGATTAGGTTTTCTGTTTAGAATATAGGATATACATGCGAGTACTGTATTAAAGATTTTTGTTTGTCGAAAACACTGAGAAATTTATTATAGGTCATTTTTCTGTTTTTACAATCCTACAAATGTGCTTGACATTGTCAAGTTACACGTAACTATGAAACCTGCATGCCTTGCTAGTCTAGTTTAGGTTGGGCTCTGTTGCTACTGTACATAAACTGCTCACATTTGACTTTCAGAGATGGAATGTATTTGCAGAATAATACCAAAGCTGTAGTAAGGCAATTTCATGGCTAGGGTGAAACCTATTTTGACTCCTCTTACCCCACCCTACCTGATCTTGGCCATGAACGTGCTATCTCCATTCCCAGCCCCATTTCATCTTCCTTTCATCTACAATCAAGAGTGTTTGGCTTTGCTGTTTTTTTTTTTTTTTTGTTTAAATTCATGCCAAACATGAGGCAGAAATGTATAACCCAAATAGTAAAGCAACCGCTACTTAAAAATAAGGATCCTCTTCGTGAGGTACTTCTTTGGCCTCTTCAGTTGTTGCAGGTGTCTAGTGAGGTACATGCCAAATGGGGCATTATACTCGATGACTGGTCTAATGAGGGAAGAGTAGAAAGAGAGAGAGAGAGACAATGACCTTTTTCTTCCTGGATTCAAAACCCTTGGTAATGAGATGTGCCACACAGAAGGACTTTCTGACCACAGTGGCAATGTGGTGGTTGAAGGAGAGTTTGCTATCAACCTGCATCCCCAGCTCTCTTATAATGCCTTCAGGGAATTATGGACTTCCTCACCTTCTGTGGCACATGGCAGTCAAAGTTTAGGCTACTATCTATCTGTGCACCTACAGTATGTCCTATCAGTGAGCCATTTGGCTATCCATCTGGTGGTGTATGGTTTTAAACCCAGTTTTGTGAGTTTATCTATAATACCTAAGTGAGGAATTGTGTCAAATGCCTTAGACAGACCAATGTAGGCAGTACACACTGTTTTACCTTCATCCATAGCCCTAGTGACTTTCTCAAAGAAGTCCACCAGACTGAGCAGGCATGACCTGCCTTTGACAAAGCCAGAATGGGTTGGGTCCAGTGTTGGAGTTTTCTATGCTGTTACTTATCAGGTCCATGATTATTTTTTCCATGACCTTGCATATAAGACTAGTCAAACTTATGGGTCTGTAATTTCCTGGGTCCATTTATGATCCCCTTTATGCAGAGGGATGACTGTTGCTGTCCTTCACTCCACCGGGATAAAGACAGTCTTTAGGATGTGGTTAAAGAGATATCCTAGTGGGCCTGATAGGTCCTGTTTAAAGGTATTTAAGAGGCATCCTGCAATATTGTCGGCACCCATCAAAGCCATGACTTTAGATTTAGAGAGCACAGTGGAGACCTGTTCTTTTGCAATGACTGGTAGAGGAATAGTGAAGGGTATTTTTTAGTGATGGTTGGGTGATGGGGAGGTGAAATTTGAGCTGAATTTATCAGCCAGTAGATTTGCTATATCTTCTGGCTGGGTATAGGTGATGCCATCTACAACTAACTCTGCACATTGCTGGATGTTCCTCTTAAGATTGTGGACATAACTGAAAAATGCCTTATGGTTATCCTTAGCCTTGAACTTGGGAGGCTACTTTTGATCAAAATTTGCTTTTGAAGACTTGACTAGTCCCCTGGTTTGCTTTTTTAGACTAATGAGGGTTTTTTTGCTCTGTTGTGCAAATTTTCTCTTACTTCTAGATAGGATTTTGTTTCTTTTGTTGTACAACTTATTTATACTAGGGTTCCACTAGGGTTGCTTGTGTTTGTGGTTTGTTCTAGGCTTATTTCGATCTGGTACTGAAGTTTCTTATGCAGTTGTGTGTACATATATATATATATATATATATATATATATATATATATATATATATATATATAATCATACAGGGCTTTTGTTTACACATCCGCATAGGCTTCTGTGCTTGAATGAGAGTGGTAGGAAGTCAGGAATAGTTTAAAACTTGCTGAATTCTTAAGTATTTCCTTCTTATAAAGGTGTAAGCTACAACTTCATTTATCATTTGCAACAATTTATAGTAATACATCAGATGTAAAAGTCTGACTGGCATGTTTTAGCTGATTTATTTTCCAGAAATGTTTTATATTGCTCATTTAACAGCTTGTCATGCTTAAACAAATACTTTCATTTCTGAATTTACATAAGAACTCCCTTTTCTTCATCTAATACACCCTGCTTGAAGAAGGCATTTGGTTAAACCAATGTTATGCTTTGGCACCTTTACTTTGCAATAACCTGTTGTTTTCAGACCTTTATTCTGGCTAATGTGCAACTTCACTGAATCCTTTTATCAGTGGGAGTTACAGACTTCACAGACTTGTGCATAAATGCAGCACTGCTGGTGGATCCCACAGATCATACACTTGAAGACTTTGGCAGAGTTTTCTTATACACTCAAAGGGAGAATGTAGTTGCAGTTTCCACCTTTATCAGAAGGAAATACTTAAGACTTCAGAAGTTATTTATTTATTTATTTGACATTTGTTTACCAAGATAGTCTGTTTGAGTGACATAACCCGTTTTCAGTGGAAGCCCGGGGAGAAAAGCTCCATATTTATGACCTGGTTACACATTTATACAATTGGATTACTTATATGAGACTTCACAATTGGAAATTTGTGATGAAGCACTTAGTGCTACTTATAAAATACTAAAACATGTTGTACTAACCATTTAGAGTTTACATTCACAATTAGAAGCTCGGCTTCACAGAGGTAGGAGTAATTGCTTAGACTCTACTTGATTATTATGACACAGTTTAGACTCCAGTCAGAATGCTTAGGTCTTAGTAAGTAGAGGTAGAATGCAGGGACAAGATGGTACATAGTTGTTAGTAGATGGCTTGGCTTTCAAACTGTTACTGAGGTTATCAGTACATTAGTTTTAGAGAAGGGATGTTTGTGTAATATGAGGAGGTAATATAGAGGGCTAGAAAGGGGATTAGCCTGGAGTTAGGCATGTGCATAGCCATGATTTAAGTGTTATTTTAAGGAAGATTTAAAGAAAGATAGACTAACAGTTGGGTCCCTATTAATTTAGAGAATGCAATGAATTACAAACGCTGTTTAGTCGAACGTCATTACATGAAATGGCAAAGTACTGAAAGCACGGAACAGCAATTTTTTTCCCTAGGGAAAAAAATCACTGGGCCGTTTTTGGGATTTTGCCATTTCTTCCACTGTGGTGTGATCTCGGAGTTTGTATATTTAAGTAGGGTGTGTGTGTGTGTGTGTGTGTGTGTGTGTGTGTGTGTGTGTGTGTGGGTTGCACAGCCCCCCACTTTAATTTTGTATTTTGATTTTTTTTTTTTTTTTTTTTACGGATCAGCGATTTTTTTCCCTTGGGAAAAAAATCGCTGATCCGTATGTTCGACATTTTGGGTTTTTGGGGATTGTGGGTTGATTATATAGCGTGCTCAGTCCAGTGCATTCGCCAGACCCTAAGAGTTAGCCTAATATTTGGTGGAAGGGAGTTCTGTAATTTTGAGACAGAGTATGAGTGAAGAGATTTTCCTGAGTTTTTGAAAGGTTTGTAGGGCACTTGCAGGTTTTTGTCAAAGGATATGAGAGGTCTGCTAGGTTTATATTGTTTAATTAGGTTTGCTAAGACAGGACAGGAAGTGGGTTTACAGATTAGGCTGTGTATTGTAGATAGGTGCATATATTTTAGTTGGTTTGATAGTTCCAGCCAGTGGTACACAGGGATGTGTATGGTAGTTGGAGTTTGTTGCAAACTTTGCTACTTTATTGTAACATTGTTCCATTCTAGTTTTGGAGGAGGTTTGCAGATTATATACTATACAGGAACCATAGAATAGGGAGGGGAGCAAGAAGGTTTTTGCCAGGGTGGTCTTAGTTGAAGTGGTAAGGAATTGTTTGTTTCTGTAAAGGAGTCCTAGTTTTTTGTGTTTGCTTTATGTTTTGTTGAATATGAAGGTCAAAATTGAGCTTGCTATCAAAAATAACACCTGGCAGTTTAGTTTCTTGAACATTTTCTATGATACTTTTGTCAGCTGTAATGATATTAAGTTGGTTTGGGCTGAGGGTGGTATTTCTGGGGTGAAAAAGTATGAGGTTTTTTTTTTTTTTTTGGTATTTAGAAAAAGTTGATCCTGTGTGAGCCAGGATTCAGTTGCTGTGAAAGATTGTTGTTTTTTCTTTTGTAGTTCAGGGAAAGTATGAGATATGCAGATTAAGGATGATTCATCTGCATACTGAACTGTTGTTCCTGGGAAAGAGCCGGTGTGTAAATTATTGGTGAATATATTAAACAGTAGGGGACCTAGGACGGAGCCTTGGGGAACTCCTGTAGGGTTAAGTAGCAAGGGGAGAGTTGGTTACCACTCTAATTCAAAAGGAAAAAGCTATTCTGCAGATAATTATGCAGCAAACTGCAGTGGCTGAATTTGAAGAATGCAAGTGTGTGCACTTTGCCTTTGATTAATTTAATTATGATAAATTGACTTGCTGTGATTGACTACTCTGTCACTCTGTGCCATCAACCACTGCATACTTTGTTCTAGCTGCACATCCTGGCTTCCATGGCCTATTGAGTCAGCTAAGGCTTCTGAGGTATGTAGTTTACAATTTGTTCAGGGATTAAAAAAGAGCCCCACTGCTTGCGTTAAGGGATGGGGTAAAAAAGCCTTGTGTCCACAAAGCAGACATTTCCAATTCAGAGAGACACTAGCCACAATGAGGAAATACTTTATTATCAGCTAATTTACATGTCTCTGAATCACTGTTAACTATAACAAGTAGAGCATTTCCTGCAGTAGTTAACATTGGAGGTGGTTACATCATGATGGCACAGGTACCCCATCATTCACTCTACCACACATAATACACACATTCAAACAGACACACACACACACACACACACACACACATACACACACACACACACACACACACACACACACACACACACACACACACACACATCACATACTTCATGTCAGAATGTCCCTGATGTCTTCTTTCACCTGTTCTTGTAAATCATGAATGAATTCAGTCAAGTCATTAATTAATGCCAGACATTACAGTAGTTGTGCTACGAGGTTGAGAGGTATGCCCACTGTTCCCTATCCTTCCCTCTCACACATCTTGAACTGGTCCAGGCATAAAATATTGCTAGAGATCCTCTATATACATTTCAAAAACTCTTCTACTATTAACTTCTCAGTTAGCACACTGGGTTAATTCTGAGTTTTACTGTGGAAAGTTTCACAGTTCAATTCCCTTTTAGTACCTTTGAGGCATACTGTTTAATAGTATCACTGGTGTCTACTGGTTCATTGTTCCACATTTTTTTTGTTTTTAATTAAGTGTCTTTAAGGCAAGCTATATGCTCTACCGCTGAAGTCTAGGGTTCCCCCTAACTCTGTTATGTATAAGTGCCATTATGGCAAGAGAGGTTATCCCTGGTATCTAGCATTCCCTGGCCCACAAAGTTTTAGAAATCCCTGATGTCTAGTGTTCCCCATGATCCATGTAGATAAAATATTCCCTGGTGTCTAGTATTCCCACCAACCCATGTAGTAAGTATTCCCTAGAGTCTAGTGTTCCCCCAACTCACATATTTAAAGTAATCCCTGGTGGCTAGTATTCTGCTTCAAACCACGTAGTTAAAGTAATCCCTGGTGGCTATACCCCCCCCCAACTCACATAGTTAGAGTATTCCTTGCTAAGTAGTGTTCCCCTAGACCTAATGTTGCAGGCTTTGTTTGTTAGTTTAGGGGTGTAGTGAGGTATGACAGCAACACACAATCCCCCCCCCCCCAGCCTCCTCCCCCACCTGATCAATCTCACACACACACACACACACACACACACACACACACACACACACACACACACACACACACACAGCCCATCCCCATCCAATCACATTCACAGACACATACATCCATTCACAAATGCACATGCATCTTCATAACCTACCTCCTCACTAATCAATCCCACCTGCTGCTTCCTCCCAGGCAAACATACACTCACACCTATTAAATTACACATGGAGCCCTTCACATGCACATATACACATATGCATTCCCTAACACTAGCTACCACCAAACTAGCCATCAATTACCTCTAGATGAACACATCAGTTTAGAAGGGAAAGCACATTTCTAATTAGCATATGCCTCTCCCCTGGACTTCCTCAATAGCATATAGCATGGCTGTGAAGACAGCCCACCATAGTGCTGCACATATTCATGTTGCAGCATAGGGGTAAGGCTGTCACAGAAATGGAAGTGGTAACCACAAAGTATGCACCTGGTGTACTCCTCATGGTAACCTTTCTGAATGTGGCTCAAAATGTAAGGACACACAGACTTTTTTAATTGAAAGGAAGTAGTGAACAGCCAGAAACTGGTAGTTGTGGAAACTTAAACTACTCACTGATTGAAATATTTATTTTCCTTTTCACTTCAGTTTAAAATAAATAATACATTAACTGATCTGGAGCCTCTCCTCTAAAAGATGACTGCCTCAGTCATACTGCCCTTCCTCTGGATGATTTTTAAACTCCATCAGAAATAAGGTAGAAGTTTTCTTTTCTCAGAAATATTCAAATTCCTACACTTTTGGTTTGATAGCTGGAATTGTGACTTTCATATAAATAAGGTTCCCATATATTCTTGGTACTAACCTCGTGGCAGTGACAAGCGTTCTGATGGGGCTTTTATCAGGGAATTTAGAAACTGCTGTCTTATATTAGTTGATTGAACAATGATTAGTAGCTTTCAGTCTTAATCAATTAACTTTTACTAGTTGCTGAGGTTATTTCAAATTAAATCACCTAGGATGTTATCTTGATATTTAATGAGTAAAGGGAAAGTACTCTTTCTATTATTTGAAGTGACATTTGGATTATTTGTGATGGGTTGGTATAATAAAAATGTCCTGTAAATGTTAAATTCACACATTTGTTTATTTGCTCCTCAATTAGTTCAGACAGCATTGTTGTTTTAGCAACACAAAGGATATTGTTTTTGTGAGGTTTAATTTTCTTTGAATCAGTGAAAGTTGAACTTGAGGTTGCACAACACATTAAGAAATAATAATCTAGCTGGGATGAATCACCAAATTAGTATGAAAAGTACTTTAAAACTGAGGGTCAGTAAGGAAAGTTACATGTAGGTATGTACATAGTTGTATTATTGTTTATATTAGCAACTGCATATTTATTCTTCATCAGAACAAAGTTGTACTTGAATTACTTGTTTGTTTCCTGTACTACTAATGGACAGAGGCAGTTCCTAAATGCTTTACTCCATACATGGGTCCTCTCAAATTATCTAAGGTATGATTCCAGTTATTCTCATTAGGGGTAATACATAATTAACGACCATTGGTTGGATAACACCAGTCTCTAACAAAATTGGATAGGTTAATTCATGCTTAAAAAGGAAAACTGGCTAGGCATAAAATGACATGCAAGAGCAGCCATCCTTGTACTTAGCTATGAACCTAAGGGGTGTTTAGTATCACGTTTTCAAGTCTCATGTTTTAACTGTTCCATGTGTTGTTTTAAATTACTCTGAAAAATTCTCAACAAGTAGAGATAAAATGAAAGCACTGATTTGTGTTAAATTTGTTTGTAATTTTTTTCCTTTTGAGTATCTTTTGTTGATTTTATTGGTATTTTAGTCTTCATCTGCCACAAACATAGGATTGTTTATATATAAGTACTGGTCCTAAGAATACGCACTATTAAGATTAACAAGAAAAAAGTGTTAGACAAGGGCTGCTTTCCAAAAGAAGTTTTAACAGAATGACTCTGACTGCAGGATCATATGAATCACTGTACCGATTAGCACTACATCCCTTAAAAAAAAACAAGAATCTGTTTCAAATATAGCTAAATTCTGACATCCCCTCACTTAAAAAAAAAAAAAGATGTGTACTTTATTTATAAATTACTTACAACAACATTAAAATGCTACAGCCTGTCACTGTGCTATATAAGTCATGTGACTGTACACTGAAAAATGAAACTCCAAGAAAATAATAAAAGTGATATTAATTCAGTAGCAATGTTTGTAATGATGCAAACTTGGAATATCTGAGTGGTTTCTTGATTAGACTTCCAATCCTACAGTATTAACAAAGAGTAATGCATATGATTCCATATGAGGAACCTTATTCAACTGAAAATTAGATATACTAGGATACTCTGATTGAAACTCAGACTTAACATGTTGAACTGTGAGTATTTGAAAGAACAACTGAGTGCATTTCTCAGTCTCTGACAAAGGTAATAATTTTTCCTTATGCTGATAGTCATCAATTTGAACACTAGAATCTGGTACTTTAGATGCATTTTTTTTTGTGATTCATCTGCATATTAGGTCCTTGCACTAAGATTAATCAAATGCTTTTCGCTCCTGGGATAGGTCTGCATATCAGGCCCTTACACCAAGTAAGATCTTGACAATTATGAACATCCAGTTATTGCGCCTTGTACATGAACTGGGAATTAAGGGCGAATGACATAATATAATAACTTTATATTATCTGGCCATTTTGTCATAGTAACATTATACAACAGTTTAAATTCCAAGTTATCTCTAGTACAAATCTTTAACTCCTGGAATTTTTAGCACAGACTGGAAATTCAAAGATTATCCATAAACTACTAGGTCCTTCTCAAGAAAATCTTCCTTGCTTTCATGTAAATGTGCATTACCTTACCAGGTTTAATCTCAACTTGAAAATCACATTCTTGCAAAGACACTATAACTATTTGAAAATAAACTAGTGCTTGTACTTTATATAATAATTTTTTGAAGATACTTGGAGTGGTTTACATCTGACGAGAACTTTTTACTATTGATGTAATCATTGATATTGTGACAACCAAAGGCTTTGGCATGCATTTATTTTTATCTAATAGCATAATACTTCTGTGTGCCATCAGTTGGTGCTCTAGACACACAAGTTATTTGTTTGCTTTCTTCTAAAAGCCCTGCACCAAGGCCATGTTGGCATTTATCTGCATGGTAGTAGGTTGCATTAGATCATAGATCTTAAGACAAAATGCCCTAGTAACCAAATATTTCAGTATCCCAAACAATTTTCTCTTGCTGTGTTGATCAAAACAATGTATATCATACTTTAGTAGCTTTATGAGCATTACTGACACCTGAGATGGGAAGGTATTTTGATTCTTTATGGATGAACAGTTGTGGTTCAGTCTCTCTTTTTTTCTATCTAGTAGCCTGATTAGTCTTAGATTGTTCTTCCTATCATGATCTTATAAGTGGTTGATTTTATTATCTGTATGCCTGGTCCACTCTTGTACATCCTCAGTATAAGCAGAATGCTGGCTGATGATCAGTTGCTGTTCCAGCAGCTTTCAGCATTGTGTTCAGAGAGTTTGCTGTGTGTCTTGAAGTATCTCATATTGTTTAGCATTAGTTTCCTTGATTGATGTTGTGTCCTGTAAGAAAAGAGTTAAAGGATTCCTATACTGCATAAAAATCAGCTTGGGACAGGAGATTAAAGGCCATCTTCTCAATTTCTTTGTGGTATGGACACCAGCTGTTGATGGCTTACTATTAGACAGCACAAACTTATCAAATCATAAATCCAGTGAACAGACATTATAAAATTTAAATTACTAATATTCTAATATGTTTAATCAAAAGAAAAGAACTAGATGACCACAATTTGGAATTTCATGCTGAGGATTTATGAAACATAAGTAAAATTAAGCAGCCATGTCAGTATCTGTATGTTCTTCCCCTCTGCCTCTTTTATGCCTTTTTTGTAAAAGGAGCAACATGTCACTCAAGGATAAACTGAATATTCTTGCTACTGACTCATTGTCCATGCCTATCAACTCCTTCAACATCTTAAGCAGTAACCCCATCAAACCATGTGTTATCTATAGCTATATATTTATATGTTTACATTAATTTAGTAGATGATTGAAGTTTCAAAAGTTCGAACATCATATGGTCGAGAACCATATGACTGAAGTTTTGAAACTTCAAACGTTCTGAATGGAGATTGCTGTACAAAGCGAAATGGAAAATTTGCCATTTTCCTCGCTGTAGTGTGATCTTGGAATTAGTATATTTAAATAGCAGGGGCTGCTTCCCTGCAAAAACATAACCGAAATTTTTTTGTTTTGTTTTTTATTAGATGTCTGAAGTTTCAAAATATTGATCATGTGGTCCTCGGCCATATGATATTTGAAGTTTTAAAACTTTGATCATCTGAAGTAGACCCATACATATATCTGCACACACACACACACACACACATATATATATATATATATATATATATATATATATATATATATCTATCTCTCTCTCTCTCTCTATATATATATATATATATATATATATATATATATATATATATGTATATATATATATATATATATATATATATATATATATCTATCTATATATATATATATATATATATATATATATCTATATATATATATTTACACACACACACACACACACACACACATATATATATATATATATATATATATATATGGTTTCACTTCATAAACACGAATTGCTGAAATATCGAATTTCAGAAATTCATGTCCATGACGTCGAAACTTCAAAGTAACGAAAGTGCATAAGCGCGAATAGGACTATACCAAATTTGCGCTTATGCATGCAAGTTATGTTGCGGAACTGTTTGGCTAGGATGGTGTCTGCAGTTTAAGGTGAGTGAGTGAGTGTGCGTGAGTGTTTTTCTAACTTGTACGAGTGGGTTAGGGTAGGTAGGTGGAGGTATGATTGTGTGTGTTGGCTGAGTGTGATTATTTTTTGCTTTACTGTTTGTGCGATCTCTGAGTTAGTATATATAACTCCAAGATCACACTACAGTGGGGAAAAGGGAATATTTCCTTATCTTCACTGTACCTCAATCTATAACAACTCTTCGGTGCAGTGTTATTCGCTAAAGTGCGTTTTTGCATAAATGCACTTTCGCTAAAGTGGACTTGGTTATCTAATATTCAATAAAGGGTAATTTCAATGGGTCGAAATAGACCCACACACACACACACACACACACACACACACACACACTCACACACACACACATATATATATATATATAGTTCCCTATCAGAAGCCTGAAACACTATAAGCCTGAAAATCAAAATCCTGAAACCAAAAGCCTGAAAACTCAAAATCCTGAAAACCCAAAATCCTGAAAACACAAATAATGCTAATATGCCAATACAAACACAGTAATATCTATCGACTGACCCTAACCCTAACCCTAACCCTAACCCTAACCCTAAGGTCCGTCACTATCGCACACTCACCTAACCCGCGCCCTAACCCTAACTCACTTAAACCGCCCCTAACCCCACTTTATGTCACTATTGCATACATGCCTAACCTGCGCCCTAACCCTAACTCACTTATACCTCCCCTAACCCTAACATAAAACCAACCGCACACTTACCTGAACCCAACGCATGACCTAACACCACAGGGCTAACAATAGCAAAGCCACAATGACGTCAGTATGTCTATTTTGTGTTTTCAGGATTTTGAGTTTCAGGATTTTGGGTTTTCAGGATTTTGAGTTTTCAGGCTTTTGGTTTCAGGATTTTGATTTTCAGGCTTATAGTGTTTCAGGCTTCTGATAGGGAACTATATATATATATATATATATATATATATATATATATACATGCATACATACATACATACACACACACACACACACACACACACACACACACACATATATATATATATATATATATATATATATGTTATCTAGTTCTCTATATAACATATTCTGAGCTAAGTTCATTTCTTTTCTTTTCCTTTCATTTCCTGTAGCTCCACTTATCCTTGTCCCTTATATATATTTTTATCTATGTCTCTGTAATTTCTTTGGAGTTCCTTTACTGGTACACATGCAAAACATTTATCTGTTTACAGCCTCTATTTATTTTTAAGCTGAGTTATTTTTTTCATAAACTCTCTAACTGCAACTCTCTTTTTGCACGGTCTTGCGCACAGAGCAGTGTCAGGTAGCGCGGGTTAGCTGGGGTATACTATTCCCGAACCCAACAAAGTCTGCGCTGTAAATTTTCCCTTAGAGCTAGGCAAGCCTCATCTCAAGTGCTTCAGATCAGCTGCTCTTATTGCAGCACTTGCAAAACAGAAATCAGCACTTGTCCTAATCTCCTAGACAGCACTATTATTCTCCAAATTTCCTATACAGCACTATTATAATAAAGCATAAGACCCTTGATCGTCTGCAGGACTTAAGTTCAATTTACTCTTCAAAGCATGTCCAGAGGTCAGCTTCAGGTGTACTCTTCAGTTCATCTGGTGGAATTGGGCATCCTGAGGCAATGTCACAACTGCCTCATGTATACAGCAACCCTCTCCTCTTACCACAATACAAAGACAAAATGATCAGTTTCAACAATTGGCTAAGCTTCTGGTGTCATTCTAAGGGGATCCAGTGTCTGTCTGCCTGGGATGACATGATAGACAAGCCTCGCTGTTTTGCCAGAGATGGGTTGCACCTGTCACCCCTAGGTTTTCGAATACTGGCCAAGGCTCTTGCCGTCCCCATAGTGCCTTTTTTAGGCAAGGCTCAAAGGACAAACCAACCACCATAACCAGCACAGGTAACCAAAAACTAAGGGTAATGCTACTCAATGCCAGAAGTCTCAACCTCAAAATGCACACACTCGAGGCTCTCCTCAGCATGGAGAAAATCGATGTTTGTGCAGTGACGGAAACCTGGTTCAAGGCTCAAGAGAGCACCCCAGCACTGCCAGGTTACAATTCATATCATACCTTCCGGCCTCAGTTACTGGATCACAGTACAAAGGGCAGAGGTGTATCCATATTCATCATGGATACCCATATCTCCAGGTTAGTAGCAAAGCATGATGCCCCAGAGGTCATCCATTCACAACTATCAGCAGGCAAAACCACATTTCAAGTCGTAGCCAGTTATAGACTGCCCACCATATCCCAAGATGCTCACTCTGCATTCCTTGAGACATTGGAAAATATAAAGGTCCTACCCAACACCATAATCTTGGGTGATTTCAACTACCCTGGTATAGACTGGGCGAACTACCAATGTTCCAACTCCTATGCTCAGCGATTCATAGAATTTATAAATTCAAATGCCCTTGAACAACTAGTATGTTCCCCCACTAGAGGGGACAACATATTGGATTTAATCATCAAAATATGGGTGCCCATTGTACCACACCCGTTATCACTCCCTCCTTGGTCAGATCCGACCACAAACTGATAACCCTGGACATCCTCACCCCTCCACCTCCCCCAGTCAAAGAAACCATAGTCAAAAACCTTTCCAAAGCAAACTTCAAACTACTTGCATCCGAAGTGGAAAGCTTCACTATTCCCTTGCAGAAGGATAATGATATCCAGGATGCGGAATCCTACACCAACGCACTCTATATGCATCTTCAGGATTGCATGGACCATGCTATCCCAAATAAAACCAAGACTCCTTCCTCAAGCAAGAATAAACCAGTCTGGTGGACCCCTGCCATAAGCAAACTTTACAATAAAAGGAGGAGACTTATACAAAAAAAGGCCAAACCTCAAGTAGAAAAATCATCCCTGATCAGCATTAGTAAGAAATTGAGGGCCCTCATCAAGTCAACTAAAGCTAATTTTGAAAAGAAAGTTGCCAAGGATGCCAAGGATAACCATGAGGCCTTCCATGGCTACGCCAAAAATCTAAATGGCAATGCTCAGGTCTGTTCTGAGCTAGTACAAAATGGAACAAAATACACTGACCCTTCTGACATTGCCAACATCTTGGCTGACAGGTTCAGTGCAAATTTCTCCCCCCCCCCACCACCTACAGGGCCTATTACCATTCCAGGGGATTGTGTAAGTCCAATTATTACTGATACGTTGGTTAACAAGGCTCTATCTAAAGCTAAAAACACTGCCTCCATGGGACCAGATGGTGTCCCAGGCTGTGTCATACGCGAGCTCCAAAAGGAAGTAACCCCGCATCCTAATACCCTGTTCAGTCTCAGCCTCTCCACAGGATATGTGCCCATAGAATGGTGCACGGCAATGGTGGTCCCGCTACACAAGGGTGGGGCCACAACTGACCCTGGGAACTACCGACCAATAAGCCTGACCAGTCTGATCTATAAGGCTATGGAGCGAATCATTATGGAACTCATAAATGGAGAGATTGGGAACCTCCAGTCGTTGGACCCCACACAGTTTGGCTTCGTCAAGTGCAGATCATGCCTCCTGAACCTGGTGGATTTCTTTGAGACAGTTACTCAGGCTATAGATAAGAGAAAGGAGGTACACACGGCTTACCTTGACCTTGCTAAAGCATTTGACACCATTCCCCATTCAGGTATTATTGATAAGCTCACCAGCCTGGGCATAAACCCTTACGTCACAAGATGGATCGCAAACTGGCTCTCAGACAGATCCCATAAAGTAAGAGTAGCGGGATCTATGTCTGAATCCAGACCAGTAACGAGTGGTGTGCCTCAGGGCTCTGTCCTGGGGCCCCTCCTGTTTGGCATATACTTCTCAGAAGTACAGGCAAGCACGGAAGGGCTGTGGCTGACTAAGTTTGCAGACGACTGCAAACTGAGTGCTATAATAGAGTCTCCGGCCAACATGGAGATCCTCCAGAAGGGCCTAAATGAGACTGATGCATGGTGTCAAAGCCACGGTCTCAAGCTAAATGCAAAAAAATGCGTAGTAATCCCCTTTGGTAAAAACAGAGTACCCACAAACTACAACACAGGAGGTAATCCCCTGTAATCTGAAGAAGAAATAAGGGATCTAGGGACCCAAGTAGATAGTCAGCTTTCCTTTGATAACCATGTTGCCAAAGTGATTAGAAAATCCTTCTATGTGACCCATCTGATCACAAAAGGGTTCGCATCAATATCTAAGGATGTAATGGTGCCCCTCTACTCTTCCCTCATCAGACCCATTATTGAGTACAATGCACCAATTGGAATGTACCTGGCTAGACATCTCCAGCAGCTGGAGAGACCACAGAGGTACCTAACCAAGAGGATTACTGGCCTCAAACAGTTGCCCCATGCAGCATGATTGAAAAAGCTAAGACTGTTCTCTGTTGCATACTCCTTTCTCAGAGGCGATCTCTGTCTAACGTACAGAGCCATGTCCAACCCAGAATTGTTGAACATGCTCCATCTTAGCAAAACCAAATCTACTCGAGCTACACGCTCTAGGGATATAAACCTCAACACAACAATGAATAGAACATGCTGGAGGGATAGATTCCTTCAGAGACTTCCTTACTATGGAACAGGGTCCCGATCTACATAAGACAGAGCCCCTCACTATCACTCTTCAAGAGGAACCTTAATGAGTGGATGGGTAACAGAAAGTTCACACTGGGGATCACACCAACAGCACTACTAGATAGGGGCCAAGGGTACTAGCTGCTAGTACAAGGGTCTAGGGAACTACTAAAGGGGTGGTGAATACCGCACAACATGGCTGGGCTAATATATGCCTTCAGGCAGATAGCCCAGTACCAACCTATGAACCTATAAGAAAGTACAGTTCCGTAAGTTAGCTTTGCCAACACATGATTAAGATCCTTTTAACACGTAACTATAAGAGATCTATCCTGTGAATGACAGAGCTAGATGAACACAGTTTGGGATTTTATGCTACGGATTTATGTTTCATAAATCCCTCTAACTATGTTTTCTTCATTTCTCCTGTATATGGCTCTCCAAACTAATGCTTTTAAGTAATGCCTAATACTACATTTCCCCAACGGATATAAAAGACTCATCATTATCTTTAACCTGGTTGGTAATGCATGTGCTCTCTCTCTCTCTCTCTCTCTCTCATCTTGTCTCTCTGATCAGTGTTCTCTTTCTTTGCCTTCCTCTTCACTGACAGCCTCATCATTTCAGTGTATACTCTTCTCTTATCCTTTAATTTAAGGCATTCTTAACCTATCTTGCAACTAAAAGATATTTCCTCACTGTGCCTTCTGTTTCCTACTAAAAATATCTCTGTTCTGCCCAAACTTCTCATATGAGCAACATCCTACAGATCCTCTGCCTCAGTCACCTTCCTCCATTTGTCACTTATGTATGTTCTGAGTACCAGTCCACATACCTGACTAACCAATAAAAATAAAAACATAAATAAAAGTTCTGCAACATGTTTTTTTGAACTACTTTGGGCATTTTTTGTATTCGGCAATATTAAATCTAATTTACATTTGTAAACCTTATAGGAAATCTAATCAACTGTTCAGAGTCCCTTTCCATCATAATCTCCACTAGCTTTTGCCTTTATTCCTTGATGTACACTTGTCTACTTGTTCTCATTTACCTCCTATAACCATAATCCTTTTTCCAACAATCTTCTGAATATTTCCTTCATTTTCACACTGTCTATCTTCCCGACTTCAGGCGATTTACAGACCACCACCAATCACCACCATACTTCCTTGTCTCTCTCCAGCAATGGTTCAATCCTTTCCAGTTACTTCTACATCATCATATGTACATCCTCCATATTTCAACTAATACCCTCTTTCGTATGGATCATTACTTTATTTTCTTGCTACTTTACTTTTGTTTAGCTTAGTCTTGCAAGGAATTGCCTATTTTCAAGAAAGGTGGTATTTATACTGACTAGGAGTAATCTGGGCAGGTCACCATGGAGATTCTCCTTCTTCTTCTTCTGGGAAGACACTCAGACGTCTGCCTGCTGGGAGTAGCATGACAAGCAGTCTGAGTGAAAGCTTTACTTTTGTTTAGCTTAGTCTTGCAAGGAATTGCCTATTTTCAAGAAAGGTGGTATTTATACTGACTAGGAGTAATCTGGGCAGGTCACCATGGAGATTCTCCTTCTTCTTCTGGGAAGACACTCAGACGTCTGCCTGCTGGGAGTAGCATGACAAGCAGTCTGAGTGAAAGAAATCGTGTTGAAATGGAGGCTGAAAAATGTCAAGAGGCTGTTAAGATTATTCTGCATTGGGAGGGCAATCACGGCCTGATGAGATGCTCATCAGAAATATGAATGAGCCAGAACAGCGAGACCCAGAAGGTACTGTACTATGGAATAATCTGATGGAAGCTGTTGAAGCACAGACTGATGAAGCTATGCCAAAGTAAATGAAGGGCATGCTGGAGTAAGGCATAACGAGGAAGATGTGGCTGAGAGTGGAAGGGAAAGAAGTCAATGTTTAAAGTCTGCAGTGATGACTAAGTATGCAAAGAAATATTGTGCAAAGAGAGAATTTGGTATACTTCTGATTTTAGAAAACCAGAGGAGGAAGATAATCTCATGATGTTTCACGTAAAAAAGATGACAGTATAAAAAACATAGTTGTGAAGCCTGATAAGAGAAAAAAATGACTGCTCTGTGCAGTGACACAGAAATAATTAATATGTTTGACAAACGCACAACCAAACATCTTTATTGCATTATAACTTGTGACACAGGCAAATTTACATTTAACAAGTTCACGTTTGCAAATGTTATGCTTCACCTATATTGCTATATATCATAAACCCAATCAACCTTACATAAATTATTAAATTCCTGCCCTTTTTTAAACAAAAAACGTCTTTATTAAACCATCACTTATGACATAGGCAATCATACATTTACATAAATGAAAACAAACTGCACTCATACAATCCTAGTTGCAAACCATACTGACACATTCCCAGTTGCAAATGTTATATATCACTTACAATATGCCCAATCATTTTCAGTCAAACATTACATAGCTCAAAGTTCATAGGTTCATAAGTAGGTACTAGGCTATTGGCCCTAGTGCCTATACAGGCCTAGCCAAAAATATACCCTGACTTTTGCCACCCAAGAAAATTATTTTCCTGTGCCCCTGTCAAGCAGAACCACAGAAGTGATCCCGGGGATGAATTTCCTATTACACATTCAATCATCAAGATTTTCTTGAAGAGTGCTAATGAGGAGCTCTGTTTGACATACATAGGTAGTCTGTTCCAGAGTATGGGAAGTCTCTGGGACAGGAATCTATCCCTCCAGCATGTTCTGTTTATTGTGGTGACAAGGTTTAGGTCCCTAGAGCGTGTAGCTCGGAGGGATTGGGATTTCTTTAAGTGGAGCATTCCAACAGCTCTGGGTTTGACATAGCTTTGTATGTTAGGCAGAGATCACCTCTGAGTAGGTGATATGCGATGAAGTAAAGCTGGAGTTTTTTGAGACGGTCTGTGTAAGGCATCTGTTTGAGGCCAGTAATCCTCTTTGTGAGGTGTTTTTGCGGCCTTTCCAGTTGTAGAGGTCTTGTGACGTACATACCAAAAGGGGTGTTGTACTCTATAATGGGTCTAAACAGCGATGAGTAGAGGGGAACAATGATTTCTTTTTTTCTGGATGAGAAACCTTTTGTGATGAGGTGTGCCACGTAGAAGGATTTCCTGACCACTGTGGAGATGTGATTATCAAAGGAGAGACTACTGTCCACCTGTGTCCCAAGGTCCCTTATCACACTTTCAGTGTTAAGTAGACTACTGCCTATGTGGTAGTTCATGGGTACAGAGTTTTTACCAAAGGGGATGACAATGCACTTTTTGGCATTTAGCTTGAGACCATGGCTTTGACACCAGGCATCTGTCTCAGTGAGGTCCTTTTGTAGGATGTCCACATCATTAGGAGTTTTGATTATGGCTCCTAGTTTGCAGTCATCTGTGAATTTAGTTCGCCAAAGACCTTCTGTGTTAGCCTGTACTTCAGAGAAGTAGATACCAAACAGGAGAGGACGCAGGAATGAACCCTGTGGTACTCCACTTGTCACTGGTCTGAAGTCTGATTTGGAGTCTGCTACTTTCACAGTGTTGGTTCTGTCAGTAAGCCAGTTGGCAACCCATTTTGTGATATAGGGATTTATACCTAGTTTAGTGAGTTTATCTAAAATTCCAGAGTGGGGGATGGTATCGAACACCTTGGCGAGATCTAGATAGGCTGTGTGAACCACCTTAGCCTCGTCTGTGGCTTTGGTGACTACTTCAAAGAAGTCTTGTCAGGTTTAAGAGACATGATCTACCTTTTACAAACCCGAACTGTGTGGGGTCCAGAGTTTGGAGATCTCCAATGTCTTTGTTTATGAGTTCCATGATGATGCGTTCCATGGCCTTGCAAACCAGGCTCGTCAGACTAATGGGGTGGTAGTTCCCGGGGTCTGTTGTGGCCCCCCCTTTGTGAAGTGGGATAACCATTGCGGTGCGCCATTCAATGGGTACAAAGCCTGAGGTGAGGCTATGATTGAACATGGTACTTAGGTGGAGTGCCAGTTCATTCTGTAGTTCCTGTAGAAGGCAGCCTAGGATGTTGTCAGGTCCCATGCATGCTGTGTTCTTTGCTTTGGAGAGTGAGTTTTTTACCTGTGCAGCCATGATTACAGGAACTTTGCATTCTTCCGGTATAAAAATGGGCCCTTTAGGGGGTGAGGGGGGGGTAAAGTTAGCACTGAACCTATCTGCTAGGATGTTGGCAATATTAGTTGGTTCTGTATATTTAGTGTCATTGTGCTGTAACTCAGAGCAGATCTGAGTGTTGCCATTGAGATTCTTGACATAGCTATAGAATGCTTTGTGGTTGTGTTTAGAATCAGTGGCAATTTTGTTTTCATAACTAGCTTTGGAGGATTTTATGAGGGATCTCAGCTTCTTATTGAGGATGACCAGGAGTTCCTCCAATCGTGGGATTTTACTCTTTTTTGCAACAGTTTCTTTCTTCTGTTGTAGAGTTTGTTTATGGCAGAAGACCACCAGATTGGCTTCCTTTTTTTGGAGAATAGCATCTTGGTTCTGTTAGGGATAGCATGATCCATGCACTCGTGTAAGTGCTTATAAAGTGCATTTGTGTAGGATTCAGCAGTCATACCTCTATTGTCCATCTGCATGGGTGTCATGAAGTTTGCCACTTCTGTCTTAAGAAGCGTGAAGTTGGCTTTGGAGAAATTTTTTATGGTTGTTTTCCTAATGGAGGAGTGGGGGTGGGTGGGAGCGGGATGTGGATGTCTAGGGTGATTAGCTTGTGTTCAGATCTGACCAACGAGGAGCTGACCTCTGGTGTGGAACACTGGTCACCCATGTTGGTGATGACCAGGTCTAGGATATTCCTGCCCCTGGTGGTGGTGTGGATAAGTTGATCCAAGGCGTTGGAATTGATGATTTCCATAAAACGTTGAGCAAAAGAGTTGGTACATGAGTAGTTTTCCCAGTTAATGGTAGGGTAGTTGAAATCACCCATTATTAGAGTGTTGGGTTGTACCTTAATATTTTCCAGTGTATCAAGAAAAGAGGAGTAGGAATCCTGGGGCATGGTGGGGGGTCTGTAGCAAGCTACAATCAGGATTGCGGTTTTGCCCAGAGTTAGTTGAACTTGGATAATCTTGGATGCGTTATGCTGAGCAACTAGGTTGGAGGTGTGGATATCCTTAATGAATATGGACACGCCTCCACCTTTAGTGTTTCGGGAAAGGTGTGGCATGAACTATAGGCTGATAATGCAGGGGTGCTCTCTGGAGCTTTGAACCAGGTCTCTGTCACTGCACAGATGTCAATGTTCTCCATTTTAAGGAGTGCCTCGAGTGAGTGCATTTTGAGGTTTAGACATCTAGCATTGAGTAGCATTATCCTCAGATTTTGCTTGCCTGTACCGGCTACGGTGGTGAATTTGTCATTTGAACCTTGCCTAAAAAAGGCACTATAGGGGTGGCAAGAGCCTTTGCCAGTATCCGGAATCCCAAGGGTGACAGGTGCAGGTCATCTCTGGCAAAGCAGCGTGGTCTGTCGATCATGTCATCCCAGGCAGACAGATACTGGATTCCCTTAGAATGACACCAGAAGCTTAGCCAATTGTTAAAGTCAATCATTTTGCCCTTGTACTGTGGTATCATTCTGGGTGATGGCAGGATGCTACTCAGGGCTAGGATCATACCTGCCTGGGCTAAAAGATCAGAGAGCTCCTTCATGTGTCTTTTCATGTAGTCCAGGGAGGTACGTCTCAGGTCATTCACACCAACATGGACAATGACAGAGTCATATTTGTACTTGTTGTGGAGTGACCTGAGTGCGTGCGTTATGTGGCGGATTCTGGCAGCTGACAGTAACTTTTTCCTTGTTTAGCCTGGTGAGTGGAGCATCAGTGTGCCTGACTATAGAGTCACCTTTGACTAGAGTGTTGGGTACGTTATGCCTTATGGGCTGTAATTGAGTGGCACACTGAGTATGTGGGCTATGTGTCATTTGAGCTGTGTTGGGGGGGGGTGAAGGTTGCTGTCCTGCCTTCTTTTAAACCTCTTTTCTACCCTGTATGTATTGTTCCCACAGTTCCCATTTTTCCTATGTAGCTTGCTCCTACCCTTTTCTAAAGATCTCGGTTCCAGTTGTTTTATCTCTGTTACTATATTCACTACTTCTAGTACTGCTGGTTTTGATTTTGATTTTCTAGTAATTATTTTTTTGGCAGACACGATAATTAGATACAGCAGGCCTTACCATGTCTAGGCAATTCCAATTGTATATCACAGCTCAGAAAAATCATCTCCCTCATCACACCAATCCACCCAAACAGAATCTCTGACAGTGCATCCCACAGGGAATCCTTAAAGTCCACCAACTCACCGCACTCCCAGAAAACATTTCTCCCAATTACCTCTTTCTTCTCTGTCACACCTCCAACATTTGCTGTCGACCTGGGGAAAAAAATCTACTTGGGGTATAAAAATATATAAACATTTCCAAGCAAAAATCCTAACTCTTTTAGATTTTGTTGCATATTTGGGAGACATTCATACATCCTCCCATTGTTTCTTTGTGAATTGCTTATCCAGCCTCTCTTCCCAATCCTTTCTAACCTCCTCTGATTGATTCTTATAGTTATCATGCAATATTTTATATGCTTTACTAATTACTCTCTTTTAAATGCCAGCTTCTGTTCTAGAGTCTAATAAAAACTCTACCAGTGCTGGTCTTTCGTTTAGGAACCACCCATTTCTTTCTCTTTACCTACACGCTGATATCAGTCCTTGACAGGGAAGGCAGTCTCTAACCTATAGTTCAAATAAATTCTTGGCGTCTTCTCATTCCATCATGTTTCCCTCTCTAGTTATTTGCTCCCAATACCTGGGTTCCTTTGGCAGTTTTCTCCAATAAATTCCAGCACCCCCGTGCCTATTGTCGCTATCCCTAATTGCAGCCATCCCTATCGGCAGAATCTCCTTTCTCCATTCCCATGTTGGCTCAGTCCTTAGGATACTCTCTGCTACTTTACAGATATAACATTCTGTATGATTACTGTTATTCTCCTTAAAGCCCTGCATCCAAAAACCTAGTCTCTCCCTATTTCTTGAGCTTGTCCCCTGTTTCATCATCATCCCTTTCCACTCTGAATTATAGTTTTCTGCTTGTGCTATGTATAGGAGCCTTAACTGTGTAGCTCTGAAATACCCCTATAACATCAGGTAGTCCCAATCCTCCCTGTTCTACTAGAAGAATCATCTTATCCCACTTGACTCTTACCATCTTCCCCTCCCAGATAAAGACCTTCATCTCTATTAATTGCTTTATTAATTGTTATCCACAACTAATGGGACTAAAAATATTTTAACTGCTTGTATATTACTATTCATATCTATATACAAAAGCTTCCATTTTCTCAGTTTTTGTACTATCTTTTGTTTAGTCTCTTCAAACATATCCTTAGCTGCTACACCAGAATAATTTTAATCCATACTCCTAAATACTTCATTTTATCATGTCCCCATAAATCTGGATATTGATATTGCTGAACCAATGTGGGTACATAATTTACCACTATTGCCTTTGTTTTAGCTTTATTAATTTTGTATCCTGAAAAGATATGAAATGGCACAGTGGTGCAATGGTAGCGTTGTTGCCACACAGCAAGAGATTTTTCAGTTTGATTCTCGGCTGGAGTGCCTTCTGTGCGGAGTCTGCATTTCCTACCTGCATTTGTGTGGGTTTTCTCTGGCTGCTCTGGTTTCCTCCCATATTACAAAGACATGCATCTGGAGCATTTCTCCCTGGGCCTCTGCTGAAAATTGGCTTTGTTCCAAGTCAGACTTTCCCATTTAACAAATGTTACATAAATAAAAATAAAATAAAAAAGATTTGAAATGGTCAAAACACTGTAATATCTCTTTCTGGTTCTGTCAAGTATAAAATAATATACTCTGCAAACAGAGCCTGCTTTTCTTAACTACCACACCAATCATATCCTTGAATTTCTGAGTCCTTTATTTTCTTTGCCAATGGTTCTAAATATAATGCACATAACAAAGGGGAAAGAGGACACTCCTGCCCTATTCCTCTGCCAAGCAGAAATTATCAGAGAGGACCCCACCCACTTTTAATTTCACTTCTGATCCCTCATATATCCTCCTAATCAACCTTATAATTTTATAAGGGAATGCAAATGCTTCCATTGCCCTGCTCAAAAACTTCTAGCTTATTCTGTCAAATAGTTTCTCTGCATCAAGACCCACCAACAACAATGGTATTTTCTTACATTCTGCTTCCCTCTGGATCATCAATGTGTTGTTAATGTTGTCAAATGTTTGCCGCCCTTCCACAAAACCACATTGATCCATATCTATCAGTCTTGGGATTACTTTTGCCATTCTTTTAGCCATTATAGACATGAACACTTTATAATTATGGTTTAGTATTGTAATGGGCCTATATGAAGCTGGATCTGATGAGCCTTCACCCCCTCTAGGTATTACAGCTACCACTGCTTTCTTCCATAATGTTGGTACTCCTCCCCCTCTTAAAATACTGTTAAACAAAACCTTCCAGATCTTTATAAGTTTTTTTTTCTCTCCTAGCTTCCATTCCACAGGAATACCATGTATTCCTAGGGACTTTCCTGTAGTTTGGTTATACATCACAATTTTTATCTCATCTCCTCCTGCCTTAATTGTTAGTGATTGAGACTCATCTACCTTTAACCTTGGCATATTTAATTCTTCCACAAACATTTCCATTTGTGTGTTTTCTTGAGTTCCATATTTCTCTACTTTATACAGACTTTCATAGAATTTCTGAAATATTTCTAATACTTCTACAGGATCTCTTGTTACCTTCCTTGTTATAGGCTCCCTAAGCTTGGCAACAGCACTTTCTACTTTCTGTTGCCTGAGTCGTTGTGCTAAAAGTTTTTGTTCTTTACTGTTATTATAAAAAAAAAATAAGCCAAAACAATGACCAAGAAGGTGAAACAATAAAGCATGGACCAGTGCTGGCAAGACAAGTCGAAGTTTAATGTTCACAAAGCAAGAAGGCAAAAACACATTAACGTCACAAAGTACACAGTACGTTTTTGTTTATCCTACTTCATCAAATGTGGGCTAACACAAAACAAGAACCTTTTATACTATTATACTAATGAATGTATCTATTTATTTATGTAAGTATATGCTGATTGATTATGTGCATTAATATCTAGTAAGTTTGATTGGTTAATTAGGACAAGAGCACATAGTATAAAAGGCTCTTATTTGAAATCTCTCACATATTTCATGCTATCCTAATTATTTTTCTCCTTCCTTGAGTTGCTCCCAATAGCACGGTTGTTTTTTCTTCTTTCCCAATCCTCCAAACCTTCAATCTCTACCTGCCTCAACTTAATTGCCAGGGACTCTAAACAGCAAACAACAGTAAGGATAGGGAGCACACCTGTCTTGTACCTCTGCTTATTTTAAACTCCCTTGTTTGTTTAGCATTTATCTTGTGTGCAGCTCTTGATCTGTCATATATCGCCTGCATTAATTCCATGAAAGTATCCTCGGCTCCCATTCTCAGGAGGATTTCCCAAATGTATGGACAGCTCACCCTATCAAATACCTTCTCTGCATCTAATCTCACTAGCACCAGTTCCTTTCCTGTTTCCCTTGCTTCTTTGTATATCATAATTGTTTTATGATACTGTCAAACGTGCCATCCTTTTATGAACACACATTGATCATAATCTATTATTGTTGGAAGGATAGTTGCCAGTCTTTTCTGCCAAAATAGCCACAAGCCTGTTATAACCATGATCCAAACCTGATATTGGTCTATATGATCCAAGCTTAGATGGATCTTTACCCTCTTTCAGATGTACTGTTATAACTGCTTTCTGCCAACAGCTATGTATTTCTCTTTTTTCCAATACCCCATTAAACAAATTTAACCAATAATGAACTAGTCTTTGTTTCAGTTCTTTCCATAACTCTACAGGGAGGCCATTCACGTCTTGCCAACTGACCCTCCTCTTCCCATGTAATAGGTCTTCATAACGTCTGTTGCTCTTTGTGTAGTAAGAATGACATACTCCGGTCTTCACAAAAATCTATCCATATTTCCCACATCTACCTTGTCCCGTTTTTTACCTATGCACAATGGCTTATGGTTGTCTAATAAGTATTCTCTATTTCTCCTATATCCTATGTCAGTTTATCTGTTCTTACAGTTCTCAGTTTATATATCCCTTTTTCCACATGTTGTCTAAAGTGGTTATATGTGATCCTTTGTTGTCTCAAGGTATTCTCAAAAAATATCTTTTTTAAAGCTGCCTTCCTAAAGTAATAGTGCCGCTAACCCACCCCCCCATTGCTTTTCTAGGGAAACCAATTCTTCCCTGTCCTGTGCCAGTATGTTTTTCCCCTCTCCTTGTAAGTCTTTTATCTTTTCAAATCTCAATATCTTCAGTCTTTTCCCCTTTTGCCAGATTTTTTTTATCTCTGTGCTGCAGTTCCTCCTTAACTCGCACCTTACAGCTATCCTACACTTTACAGTTAGTCCTTCCTCCTGTAAATACTTGCCTCCAAGTGGTTTCTATGATATGCAGGAATACTTCTTTTCTTTCTGTTGTTATAACCAACTATTATATATTCTCCAATGCCTTTCTTGAACTGTCGGAAGTTGTAGGTTAACACAAACCATGACATGGTCCAAAAGTAAGATTGGATAAATTTCCCCATTCCCTATGGCTTCCTCATATTCTTTTACTATGTACCATCTATCCAACTGTGACCACGCCAAATCTGCCTGAATGTTGGGTTACAGAGATCAAAAATTACTTCTTCAAAGTCCATCCATCCAAATAGCCTCATCAAATTCTGCAGCATTCTCCCTTCCTTACACACTCGGTCCCTTATTAACATCTGCCACTGATGTTATCAGATGTCAACCCCCACACACACACACACACTTGTAATATCAAACCTTGTGCAAAACCAACAACCTCCAACATCACAAGTTTTATTTCTTCAGTTTTCATGCTAGGAGGAATATAAACATTTTCCAAAGTTAATTACTTGCCTTCCCACCTACCCCTAAGTAAGATAAATCACCCTTGTGCATCTTTTTTGCCTTCTTTCACTTGAAAGGGTGTCCCTGATTTAAGTAATGCAGCCAAACCCATCTTTAATCATTCTAAGGCTGGTACACTATAACCCTCTATGAAGCCTTTCTTAACTAAATTATGTTCTTCTTGGAAGAGATGCATTTCTTGAAACACAATTATGGGTATGCCACTTTGCCTTATAAGCTGTAGCACACTCTACATTTTTAACCTGTCCTGTGAACCAGTTATATTCCAACAATCCAACTTTAGGAACATACACCTTAATTATTCTCTTTGCTTCTTTTTGTGCAACAGCTAGTATGTGCCATGTGACTCTAGTTTGCCTGTTATTTTTTTTGGAACATAGTTTTAAAGCAACCTTGGCTCAAACTAACCATAACCTACGCAAAACGTAAACAAAAGTGGTCTTAATATTTTTTGATGAACCAAGGGAGGATTAAATCAGAGCTGGCAGACCATTACTGAAGACTCTTTGTAACTGAGTACTGGTTTCCTTCTTTGAGATTTTTGGAGGTAGAATGGAGACAGGTAGGGTTCCAGTGGTGGTGGTATAGTGTCATCAGCAGAACTGAGAGTCGGGGTTGGAATTAGTGAATTCTGAGAACAAAGGCAAAGGCTGTAGGAATGTGGAGTATGTTCTGATTTTTGTCACGGCCAGTAAGGCAATTTACCACTTTCCAACACTACTGGCTTGAGAAAGTACTGGTCTTTGTATTGTGCAGATATAGAACATATTAATTAAAAATTAAAATAAGAGATATGGAAGACAGAGGCTACTAAAAGAATTTACACGTTACAAGCATCCCGAATAGAGATGAAAGGCACACTGGTAGGCATACATTAATGATATGCTGGATGAGTGGATGAGTATGTCTAAAGATGAAATTCACCTTAAAAGGACTCATCAAATCTTTCTTAAAAAGCATCTCAGACTAAAATGCCTGGGACAGTGCTGGTTAGACTCGAGACAGTGGCTATGAAGGGGAGAATATTAACCAAGTTGTAGTCTCCTGATGACATTATTAAGATATGACTACGTTACATGCTATGCGACCAGTTGACTATAAAGAGAAGACAGTTCTAACCAGTGAATAGGAGCTTTAAACTATCTACAACACTTAGAAGTATCCCTGCTTGGTTGAAGAGTCAGCTACACTCCAGAAGAGGTCATACATAGGCAGCCTATCTCAGACACCCAATGGGTCAGAAAGAAAGAAGGATGCAGGGAAATAAACAGTGGGAGGCTTCTCACAAAGGGAATACATATTTATCTCAGCTATTGGGCCTTTTCCCATTGTATTGCAGAAAGAAAGGACAGTATTATCAACTAGTTGAATGGAAGTTTGCCTTAGCCTTACACTTAATGGACTTTAATTCTAAGCTCATTTAAAAAGACCAGTTATTTTTGTGAATGTTCATTTAGATGTTAACATTGTTGTGTTACATTAGTGGCGCCAGTTTAAACAAGCTGGAAACCTGGCATGTAATAAGCAGTTAACAGCATTTCTGTTTTAAGTATTTGTGGTGGTTTCTTCTGCAAGTTATCGAACCAGAGAAGTTAAATAAATTTAAAGAATGAAGCTTTTACTAATTCCATTTAAGCGAATGGAGGTGTAACTATAAAAAGGAGCAGGCTATTCACTAAGCAGGCAGACACTTTCTGTTATTACTACATTGCTCTGACATGGGAATTCCCTGGAATTTGGTATACATCTTTCATTATAGTTTAAGAAGTCAACAGTTAATACCTTTGGAAGCATGACAGATGGGTACGTTTGAAGACAGGAGGGAAGTACTTCTTAGTGAAGGGGAACTGTTGCAGACATAGTCTTTTAGATGCAAGGTAAGGGAATTTTAAAGATTACAGATGTTCAGAGTTGCACTTGGGGGCTGAATCACTCGAGATATTGTTTAAGTTGGTAAACAGATGGTAGGGGCTCAGCCCAACAACCTCTCTCCATGTATATTTCATTTTCAAGGCCTGCAGTGTGATACTAGTAAGAATGCTTTTATATATATATATATATATATACACATATAAATATATACACATACACACACACACACACATATATATATATATATATATATATATATCTATATCTATATACATATATATATATATATATATACATATATATATATATATCTATATATATATATATATATATATATATATATATATATATATATATATACATATATATATATATATATATATATATATACACATATACATATACATATATATATATATATATATATATATATATATACATATATATATATATATATATAGGTTCATAGGTTCATACTAGGCTATCTGCCCTAGGGCATTTATAAGCCTAGCCAGAATGTGTTTGGCTTTCGCCACCCATTTTAAATTAATTTTGCTATGCCCTTTTTGAGGTTAGTATACTGTGCCTCTGTCTAACAGTGACACAGAAGTCATACCCGGGGTAAACCTACGATCTCCCATCCACTCATCAAGATTCCTCTTGAAGAGAGTCAATGAGGGACTCTGCCTAACCTGGACTGGGATTTTATTCCAGAGTGAAGGGAGCCTCTGGGTTATGAATCTGTCCCTCCAGCATGTCCTATTTATTTCAGTGCTGATATATATATATATATATATATATATATATATATATATATATATATATATATATATAGATATATATATATACACACACACACACACACATATATACTGAATATCTGTTTGTTTACGGTGATCAGTGGATATAACTATATGAACTTCCAAAGAAGGCAGGAGTGAATGACATTTAGTCTAATATTGTCCCTCTCTGCAAGTAGGTTCCACTGAAGTTTACTACTACAGGAACAGAAACTGTAGCATAAAAGCAATTACTAAGTACTAAGCATTACATGAGTGTTACTACACTACATCTGGTCTTGTTAACCTATCAGTACAGCAGGAAACAAGTCAAGCACAAGTTTGCACCATAGGATAGATAAATATATTTTGCTTCAATATGATTTGGGAGAGGTTTGACATGCCAATATTCAGTTGTAGAAAATTGGAGTCTTTGCCAGTGGGATTGTAACACATAATTTTGTTTTAAGGGAATTTGTTATAACCCATTCCACTACAGTCTTGGCATGGTCTAGTTATGGCAAAATACGAACTTTATGGATTTATTTGATTTTTTTACATATTTGGGAGTAGTTATTAGTAAATTCCCAAATTCCTGGTTAGGTAAAAAATGAAAATTGGAAAAGATGTCTTACATCATGGGTTTGGGTCCCTCAAAAGATTCTAAATTGAAGTCATTTTTAAAAAACGTACTGGTACAGGATGGGAAGGATAATAACAACTATGCGTCACATTCCTTTCGTATAGGGACTTGATCACATTCCTTTGTAGATTGTTCCTTTGGTATAGGGACTCAATCACATTCTTTGTAGAATGTGTCAGAGAAACATATTTAGCAGTGAAGTAAGTGAAAGTTGAGGGCTTTTAAAGCCCACGTGGCAACACAAGTGCTATTTACATCTTTTGCTTTCTTTCAGATGTCTGTCGTACTGGGAAGTAGACGTAGCATGTGTGACAATTCTTAGTTGTTCATACTACATGTAATCTTCAAGAGCAAGGTAAAGTATGAATTTAGGTTCTTCTTGGCAGCTCATTCATATACTGTCACTAGAGCTGTAAGCAATCTTGTACCATCAAGCTGAATATTTGTAAGCAATATCTTTGATCCCACCTGTACCATATGTGGTTACTTTTTTACCTACAACAGGAGTTACAGGACTCTCCAACTCTGGGGTCTTACTGTAGGCATTTTGACTATTTAAAAACAGATCAAAGTATGCTAGGTTGATGCAATTCAGAAGCAACATTATAATGACAGAACATTTGAGGAAGCTGCTAACCTAGTAAACATTAATTTCTAAAATGGAATTCATGTTTGTGATTCTTTATTTGTATGCTGTTTATCTGATGCATACTGTAAAATGGATAAGTATTGTCTGGGGTGCCTTCTGTGCAAAGCCTGCATGCCCTTCCTATGTTCGAATGGGTTTTCTCTGGGTGCTCCAGTGTCCTCCCACATTCTAAGCACATACAAGAGGTGGATTAGACACTCTAAATTGACCTCAGGCGTGAGTGTGCATATGTTTGTGTAGTATGGGAGAACAACTATAGCAGGACTAGCCGTCCGGGGGTGTAAATGTTGGCTGTAGATGACTGTCACTGTCAAAGTGACACCCCAAAAATGGGAAAAAGGGGTTGTGGATGGATGAATGCCTCAACCTCTTAAAGCAAGAAATCTGGACAAAGCCTGACATAATGGGAAGACAAAGGCCCAAAACAGGGACAGATTTTAAATGTTGCTCTTATAAACTTAAACAGTTGCTAGAATAACAGGATTTGTCTTAGCATGCATTTTTCCTGAAGGATATGAAGTCTGAAACTCTACTGTATTTTCTTATTTAGTGACTCCAATCCTCAGATCACCACAAAAATTTGCCAAAAAAGACAGGTTTTTTGGGGAACAGACTGAAAATATGAGGCAAAAATCTGGATATTCTGCAAAAATCTGGAAAGTTGACAGGTACGATGGTTTTACATGTCTGTAGCTGATGAGGGCAAGAACGCTCATCTCTTGTTTTACCATAATAAACTGTGGTTTAAACAAGCAATTCCAGCTTGAATACTGTTTTCTTATTTTTAATAAAAATGCAAAGTGATGTTTGACACAGATCTTACATAAGAAGTTGTGACAACTGCCTGTTTTAGTAATTTGTATGGGAAGATCAACAGCAGTCATTCTTGCTCAACTAGTTTTCCCTTTTTGTTGAGCTGTTTTTTCTTAAAGAAAGTATGTAGTACCCTTAAGGCTGGAAAACTACATTTCCTTGATACTAGGTTATGTTGTCTATATATATATATATATATATATATATATATATATATATATACATATATATTTAGATATGGATACGAATATAGATATAGATATAGATATAGATACGGCTCCCTATTGAAATGTCAGCACTCAAAGTGCCAAGTGCTGACAAGCTGAAAAAAACAAGACTGAAACTACAGAAGAAGAGAGAACCTCAAGCATTGCTCTTCTCCATTAAACTTCTTTTTTTTGCAGGTAGGCAAGCCCCCTGCACCCCCCCCCCATTTGTCTCCCCACACCCTAAATCTATATATACCAACTCCAAGATCGCCATACATTTTCTCCAATGGCCATGCCAGACTTGGCATATGTAAGCCCTTTTTTCAGCCAGTCTCCGTGTTACAGGGCTCACTCATGTAGGTCCTGATTTTTCAAATGGTTACCTATAGAAATGCATATAAAAACACAAGCTCACACACACAAACACTCACATGCACACACACATATCATTATCTGTGTTTGGCACAACAAAAAAAAAAGCGATCACCATGATAATAAATAAAATAGTATGAACATACTTTTTACTCATAGACTCGTACTAGGCTAACTGCCCTTGCGAGCCATTTTAAGCCTAGCCAATTATCCCTTGTGAGACTCAAACCCTGCACTTTGTGTTTGTAAGGCAAACACCTTCACCATTAGGCCACTACTGAAAGTAAAAGACACCAAATCCCTAATCAGCAAACCCATTACAAAACTCCTGCCTAACACTTAAGTAAAACAAAAGACTACATTTTTTTGCAAGGGACAATCCCCCCTGCACCTCCCCTGAGGGGGCTGTAATCCTCAATACCCTTGCTTCTTTATATAGAAAACAACTCCTAGATCATCCATCAGGGAATGTGCATGTTCTCACTCTCCACTGTAATGTGATCATTCAAAAGAACAGCATCCTATAAGCACACAAATTCCCATACATACTTACTGTATATGCAGACCTCTCAAAACAGCAACTGCATTCACTCATACAATACTCAAATAATACCACACAGTAAGCATTTATTCACATATTACTGACATGACCAGCATTTAATAAAATTAAGTAAATGCTGACAAAGCCACTACCAAATGAATGCTAATAATACTTCACTTAGAATCTTTCATGTCATGGCTCAACTTGACACCTTCTGCACACAAGCAGAACTTCACCAAGAGTTAATTACAAAATGTCCCTCCACAACAAAATATACAGGACAACTATTGTTTTACCATTCTCAGTTTTCACAAACTTGTAGTCAACCAATACAATATACCCATAGGTAGACAGCTATCTTGATGATAGATAGAAAATATATTTTTTTCTGTTGCCTATCTCTACAACCCCCTATATTTACCTTTTCTGCCCTAAGTTGAATATGAAAGCTATCACAAATTTCAAATCCTCCTCTTTATGTAATCACTCCATTCAAACTCCATGGCCATAACTACTGGGGCACATCCTAGTGTAACCAAATCTTTGGGTGGGTCCTGTCTTTCCAGATGCCAGATGGAATGAGTTGCTCAGCTGTACAGGCAGTAGTGCCCAGCAACTGTTGTGGCTAGGAAAAGGACTGCCATACTGTAGTCAGCTGAATAAGGAGTGTTGTGGTGATAGTTGTTCCTAACTGGATACGCTGGCACAAGCACATTGTGTATGGATGCACAACAGAGTAATGCCACGGGACGTCCTGCCTCCATGGTGATGTGTACTCCATTTGATCCCCTTCCATGCAGCTTCTTGGCAGATGCTGAGCACCTGAATTCCCAGCCTCAATCAGAATCATGCAAAAGTAAGACTCGCCAACAGGATTTTGCCCTCCTTCCCACCTCCCATGGGAGAGGTAAGCAGGCTTTAGCACCTGGTCATTGAACTTCTCTTCAGGCCAGCTCCTCCAGTCTCTGGGCACTAATCAAACTCAGGTCATCTGGGTTATATACAGGCTTTATCCCTATTCACCACAGACCTGGTGGTGTGAACATTGGCTCTAGATAATGGTCACTGTTGGTGTGACACCTCAACCCCATGTACAAAAATGGGAGAAAATGGGGGTTCGATGCTGATGCCACAGAGGAGAATGACTTGTACTGTAATTGAATTTTTTTTATTAATTTAATAAATACATGCTTTTGCATCCACCAAAAATGCTTTAAATCCAAATAATTTTGTTGCTTCTAACCCGAAAGACTATCCCGCACAGTTATCTTCACAGACGTACCTGAAAACTCTCAGTACTTTATTTAATAATGTAGTATCATAAGAAATATTAAATTCTGAATCCTAAAGTCTTGTAAATACTGAAAATTACCACTATAATGGGCAATGTTAGTCTTAGGCCATTTAGACCTATTTGGCCCAGTAGGGCCCTGCTTCCTCAGGGGGCTACACACTAAGCTATACAGGGTCCTTGTGCATTACATGAGTCAGAGATTTGCCTAAGAGATACTACAGCAAAATGCAATTTGTTTTCCTAGTCTTGCTCCTTTGGTAGTAGTAATAAGTCTCCTTAGTGAAGAGAACATTTCTCATCATGCATTGCACTAGTGACTAACTAGCATTATTAGTAACAAGATCTATTGTACAATTCACAGTGTTAGTTGCTCATGCTCCCATAGTAGTCAGTTGTTGTTGCTGCCGAGTGTTCAACACGTTTTTTAACCCAAAACTGTTTGGATTAGCCATCTAGTTTTTGTCTACTGCTCCAGTTACTGTCTCGTAAGATAATATGACCAAGTTTAATTTGAAGACTAATAGAGAAGTACTGTTTCCATCTGCTCCTGTTGCTGATATGGGGTTTACGGCTGGTTGATAATGAATATAGTTATAAGAAATAACTGTAAAACAGTGAGTGTGAGACAGCATGAACACAAACATAGTAAGTTTAATAATAATAATAGTAATAATAATAGATACAGTGATGTGAGGAAACATCTGATTACTATGATTTCAATCGAATGTTACCATTTCAACAGTATACCAGAGCAGTTACAGACAGGAGCAGAATAAAATCAGAGAAGTAAAGCAAGAGGTGTGTGTGTGTGTGTGTGTGTGTGTGTGTGTGTGTGTGTGTGTGTGTGTGTGTGTGGTTGAGTGCTGGAAGGCAGATGTGGACTTAAAAATTATTTATTTCTGAAAGTGGAAAAATGGCAACAGAAACAGGTTGACTCGTAAATGTAGACAAGTTGTATTGTAGTTTCAGAGTCATACACAAAATAGGGGGCTGACAGTAACAACATTAGGAAATGGTTGGACTAAATTGGACAGGAGTTTGGGGAGTATATTATCAAAAGTGAAACAAACTGTGGAGTTTTATGATCTCTCTTCATCCATGTGGGTTTTCTTAAGACATGCTAATTTCCTTCCACATGCCAAAAACATGTTGCTTAGTGACCACTGTAAATGATACCTGCATGCAGTCCTTATTGTTGCCCTTGTGACCTGTGAAATGTCAGAAAAAATATGCATGCATTAGTCCACTTAACCAGTTTAGCAAATAAATGAAAAATAAACTTTCAGAAATAGTTCTAAGTAAGGCAGTGTGAGATGCCTGAGATTATTACTGCTATGACTACTGAGCATTTCAAGGAAGTTTAACAGCTTTATGTGTTTTTTGGAAACACGTTGACTGTAACAAGGCATGAAAATTAACTGGATACGGATCTCACACCATTCACAGCAAGTGCAGCAAATGACTGGATGTCCATGAAGGAAGAAAGGACCAACAGGAGATGAGAATGTGTGATGTCCCCACTCTGGGCCAGTAATCAAGGAGCCTGAATCGTTATCACTGGCACTGGACAGGGACATACCCTTGGAACAAAAATGATTACACCCAGTATTACCAGATGCAGCTCTCTGCATCAAGCACAGTTCCCCTAAAGAGCACACAGGGAACACACTCAGTCTAGGGTCTGAATTGTTCTATCTGTCTCCCTCCGGGTGCCCAGTTAGACTCCCCACTGGTATAGCTACAGAGTTGAAACCTCAGCTGAGTGTCCAAGCCAAGTTCTCCACCACTCTCTCTCTGTGAAACCAGTGCTTTGTGCCCCTGCTCCAAGCAGCTGACACACACACAATCTTTGAGATTTGATTTTCACACACACACCTGGGAAATGCTGGCACAGATTTACTAGCTATGCCCCCTTCTGCCCAGACTATAAGGTAGTTACACTGCCACCAGACACTCCAAAGCCAGCTACACTAAGGCTCTTGCAAGGTTACCCAATTATACTGAGTGAAATTAATATTAATACAAATGGTAATGTTGACCAAACAGCAAGGCTTTCAGGAGTGGCCACAGTGCCACCAAATAAATATAAACACTCACAAAGGTTAAACTATTATCTAAAGGACCAGCCACAATGAAAGTCTAAATATATTTAATAATAAAAGAACAAGAAAATATTAAATATCTATTTACAGTAAACACCAGAGTTTCAATTACAGGAAATATTAAAAATAACACAGATGGACAGGTTCACACAGTTACAGAAAAACAATAGTTAACTAATCTCACTATATTTTCCTGACTGATCTAAAGATTTATTATTCCTAGGTTATTTACTGGAGCAAGGCAAGATGAAGTAGGTGAAGGACCCTTCCTTGTCAGGTTACAAAAACAGACTGCCCTGAGACTTCAGACTCTCCTAGTATGAAAATATCATTTTTAGTGATGGATTACAGAATGACATCACATACATCTGGTCATCTGACTTACGGTTCCCATGCTACCCCCTCTTGGCTATAAGCTGTCAAGATTTAGCACATATGTGTCAATAATACACACACACACACACAAACACACACACACACACACACACACACACACACACACACACACACACACACAGCCTTGCTAAAACCTGCTGTAGCTCCTAGAAGTCAAAAAACAATTTCAAACCTCCGTCCTTCCAGAGTAGCAATTAGTTCACCTCCAAAGACAATGCAGAAAATTTACTAGCACAGACTCTTTGTCTCTGGCTGCATTGAGAACTGTAAGATACAATCTTTATGGCCTAGGCCTAGTAATTTAATTTCTGAACATTTTTCAAAGTTAGCTGCAGTTGGACTGTGATTAACCTCTTCTCTACCAGTATCCTCTGTTAAAATATATACATTTAATTTGGTTACAATACAGTCAGGACCCACTGTTTATACATTTTCAACACAAGCAACATTACAAATACATTTTCAACACAAGCATCTGTACAAATCAGTTTGATATACAAATGGCATGTAATTCTTTACAAAATTCCAGCTAGCTCTCCTGGCATATGTTACACATCTACTGTCTTACTTCTCCTGGCATAGCTGGCAATACCTCACATTGCCACAGAATGTATGATGGAGGTTAGAAATTTTTGATTATCTTTTTGGGCCTCAAATCTTCCTACAACCATTAGGTACAGCCCCACTGAATCATTTGTCCCATGCATCCTGGCATCAAAGGACATTGGAAGTGGTAGGAGAGAACTGGGGACTGTGATGAGACAGAATATTTTACCAGGTTTCATGTTTCAAAATGAGCTTGCTTCCTAGTAGCGTGATTTGCTAATGTTATGTACAGTAGCTCACCGATACGCTAGATTGTGTAGGGTACTTAACTTACCAATCTATATATTTTTTTATTTTAAGTTCATTAACCAAGGTACCTCACTGATTCACCTAGACCATTTTCAGGCTCTTAGTGTGCCAGAAATAAAACTAAAGAAGCAACAGACGTTAATCGATATCACGGTAATAGTGGTAAATAAACAGCAAGCAAGCAGAGACGTATGAATCAGGATAATAGGCAGCATCAGTGAACATAATTATAAATAGATGTGATGCAACATTTAACTGAATAAAACAGGTAAGAAGGATAGCTGTAGACTGTCTTCACGTCATATAGTATTATGTTTGTATAGAGAAAATAATACATAAAGAACAACGCATTTGCAATATGTACAATCTTTTATCATGAGATGTGAAGGAGAGTAAGGTGTGAGTCAAATTAGAGGAAGAAAGGAAAGGAAAGGAGTAGAGGGAGATAAAAAAGGGAAAAAAAACAGTAAATAAAGTGTATGTATGGAAGAGACAAGGGAAAGTATCTAGTTATCTCCTAGATAGGTTAAAATAGGTGTAGATGACACCTCAGGTATTTGGAAACATATTTACTGGGAAGCTAGGGTGCACCCACCTGATGAAGCACTAAGAAGACATAGCCCCTAAGTGGCCCATCACCCTGTCACACAGGCCTCTTATAGTGTGCCTGAGTGAGTTAAGCAGACTCAGAGAAAATCTACAGGAGATCTGATCTGGGAATAATCCAGGAGTCCAACATTATATATCTGTTTTAACGTATCTTATGACAAACTATAAGGAAATAAGTAAACATATTGTTTTATTTTTAATACACAATAATGGCATATAGTCATGATCCCTAGTCTAAAATAGTCTTAAATCCAAGAAGCCTGCAGGTGGAAGGAGGAGTGGGGTGGTAAATGGATCAACCACGAGCCCTCACCAAAAAGGTCCAATTGCAAAGACTGGCCCTGATTATGTATCTAACCCTTAAAATGTATTTATAGGCGTTTAACTTTCTCAGTTTTCAGTATTTTATCTTAAGCCTCACAATATATCTATTTTTGGTACTTATGTATTATTGCAACCACGCTATCTCGCCAGCCTGTTATTTGTGTTTTCGCAACCACGCATTTTCCCCAGCATGTTATTTGTATTATTGAGAAAGGAGTCATTGTTGTTTTGCAGTTGATTTAACAGTGCTTAAGTGGGACTGTCTGTGATATATTCTCACTGGTACAATATTTATTTAAATGAGATCACAACCACGCTTTCTCGCCAGGGTTTTATTTTTTACGTAAGTGCAGTTATTATAAACTGTAAAAGCTGTACACACGTTCCTCAGAAACGGATCTGTAGCAATACATGGCAACTCAGTATTTCAGTATTTCACAAAGGATTTATCAGTTTATTTATTATTATTTATCAGTTCAGTTTATCAGAGGCTGGTATTGGGCAGAGAGTACCGAAGGAATGGTTAGATTGGGACTCTGCTGTGGCTGGCATTGGTCTGGGGTGAGGAACTTGTCACAAAATATCGACCTGGGCACCAAATTAATGAGCTATAACTCTATGCAGCACAGTACAATATAATACATTTGCCAATGAGAATCTACTTCAGGTTGGCTATAGCTGTGTAAATCTGGAATATTTAATATATACAACTTTTTATGCTATGAGGGTTTTTGTTTTTATGATTATTCCTCATTAGGCTGCGTACACTGTGCAGCATGGAAAGAGTTGATAATACTAATAACGGACTGGTGAGAAACCGTGGTTGCGATAATACATAAGTACCCTATTTTTTCTTCTTCAAAGCACCCTTTTTAAAGAGTTAGCTGAAAAAGGAATTTTGTGTTTATGATCCATTTTACTAGCTAAAAAATCAAGTTGAAGCCAGATCACAGACTCAAGAAGTCTTTCATTTGTAAATACTGACCTAATACTTGATTTAAAGGCAGGCCTTGCAAAGCAGAATACTTGAGTGGGACTTTCTCAGTTAGAACACACAAAAAGGCATCTTATGTATCATCTTAGACATGTGGTGCCTATGGCTTATCTCTGCAACAAGCCTAATGTGAAATATGCACAGGTAATTATTTTGAGTGGACAAATAGGTTGATATGTGACATGAAAGATTATAGCTTTTATTTGTTTATCACTAACAGGAAGTTTACAACTAAATAATCTACTTTAACAAATGCTTATTATTAACTCTTTACATTTATCAGACCTTAAAATAAACTAAGGTTTAACAAAAGCCTTTTATTCTCTTAGGTTCCAGCTCAGCTAGTCAGACAAAACACAGTCCTATATTACACCTACATCTATGAACATATTCAGGAATATCTTAAAACAAATTATCAATACACCCTTTCTCACTTCTTTTCCTTTATTGTCCTCACCATCTAGACACACACACACACACACACACACACACACACACACACACACACACACACACACACACACACACACACACACACACACTCACACACACACACATGTAAAAGCAAATTCTCTTGTCTGTTTATATAATTATTCATACCAATCATTTCAAAGCAAATTAACATTTGCTGCTAAGCACTTCAGTGACAGCATACAGAAAATTCAGTGTCATTGTATTTTAGGCTACTGATTCTATACATTTCATCCAAAATGTTTATCTCTGCTACACACATTGTTCTTCCCTCATCTTTACTTCTGACATTTAAAGCCCCTACCACAGAAAAGTCATTGCAAGCATAAAACCAAACAGCCCTTACTTATGTCGGATGCAGAGTGATATTCAGACTATCCTTTTAGGTGATCTCTTTTCTTTATGAATGCAGTTTAGCTTAGTGCATGCTGTTACTGCACACAAGACTTTCCAGATCGGATGTTTTATTTCACACTGACATGTCCGACATTTCCTGTTAGTCCTGTCTTAATTTCTTTCTAGGAGGTTTTGAGGGAGGGGTTTAAACTGTGTCATGTGCTACAAAAATATTTAAAATATTAACCCTTTCATGAAAGGAAGGAAACAAAATGATACCCTTCCCTACTTAAAACAAATGCTACTGTACAACAGATAAACTATACAGTTTGCAAATCAATATAAAATAAACACTAACACCTGCACACAAAAGAATAAATGATGGCAAACAATCACAGCTAGTTAACTCTAAGCAGAGTAATGTAAATAAATGCAAATTAAAAGAGGGACAGATCTGTAAAATAATCACGAACAAAAATTGAATTGCATGTTAGGAGAATTTGGGTTAATCTAATATTTTTTGTTTCCCTTTTCCACTGCAACACAACATGCTTTATTCAGACTGGAAATCTGGGGCTTTTGTCAGTGTAGCCTTTTCTGTATAGTTACCCTGTTCTGCCTATTCCATACCCTAAATCTTTTATAGTTTCATAGGTTAGTACTAGGCTAACTGCCCTTATGGGCCATTTTTTTAAGCCTAGCCAATTACCCTGTTGTCAGAATAAAACCCTGCACCTTGTGTTTCTAAGGAAAGCACATTAATCATTACGCCAACCTCCCATCCCTTTAGGCTTTTTATCACATTAGAAAAAAGAGTTTCACAGCATTTCTGCAATAAGTAAGCAGTATATGTTAGTGTAATGAACGAGATACTGAGAGTCTGGGGAACCCAGCATGGAACACTGAGGATATCAACAACCTGAGTTTACTATTACAGTGAATAAGTAACTATGGTCCTTGGTTTTACCACTACAAAACAGGGTCTGAGATAGCACGGACAGCTAAACTTTTGCATTGTTCCTTTTAAAGCAGAAGCATGAGAATTGCACTTAAGTTTAGAACTGGGGCCAGTATCTGTAGTTGTTCAGTGAAGCACAGCTATTTTGCCTACTTCAAAATTCATGGCCTCAAGCTGTGTCAGTTTCTAAACATCCAGAATCCTTTAATCTGCTCCTTAAGGCTCTCCCACAGTCGGCACGCATGCACTAACATGTTTAATTAGGCAGATTATCAAAGGAGAGACTACTGTCCACCTGTGTCCCAAGGTCTCTTATCACACTTTCGATGTTAAGTAGACTACCACCTATGTGGTAGTTCATGGGTACAGAGTTTTGGCATTGTGCTTCAGGCCATGGCGTTGACACCAGGCGTCTGTCACAGTGAGGCCCTGTTGTAGGATGTCCACATCGTTAGGAGTTTCAGTTATGGCTCCTAGTTTGCAGTCATCTGTGAACTTCATTAGCCAAAGACTTTCTGTGTTAGCCTGTACTTCAGAGAAGTAGATACTAAACAGGACAGGACCCAGGACTGAACCCTGTGGTACTCCACTTGTCACTGGTCTGAAGTCGGATTTGGAGTTTGCTACTTTCACAGTGTGGGTTTTGTCAGTGAGCAAGTTGGCAACCCATCTTGTGACATAGGGATTTATACCTAGTTTAGTGAGTTTATCTATAATTCCAGAATGGGGAATGGTGTCGAAAGCCTTGGTGAGATCTAGATAGGCTGTGTGAACCACCTTACCCTCGTCTATGGCTTTGGTGACTGCTTCACAGAAGTCTATCAGGTTTAGGAGACATGATCTGCCTTTTACAAACCTGAACTGGGTGGGGTCCAGAGTTTGGAGATTACCAGTGTCTTTGTTTATAAGTTCCATGATGATATGTTCCATGGCCTTGCAGACCAGGCTCGTAAGGCTAATGGGGCGGTAGTTCCCGGAGTCTTTGGTGGCTCCCCCTTTGTGGAGTGGGATAACCATCGCTGTGCGCCATTCAGTGGGCACAAAGCCTGAGGTGAGGCTATGACTGAACATGGTACTTAGGTGGTGTGCCAGTTCGTTCCGTAGTTCATGTAGAACACAGCCTGGGATGTTGTCAGGTCCCAGGTCCCATGGATGCTGTGTTCTTGGCTTTGGAGAGTGTGTTTTGTATCTGTGCAGCCGTGATTACAGGAACTTTGAATTCTTCTAGTATACAGATGGGCCCTTTAGGGGATGAGAAGGGGGTAAAGTTAGCACTGAACCTATCTGCCAGGATGTTGGCAATATCAGTTGGTTTTGTATCTTTAGTGTCATTGTGCTGTAACTCAGAGCAGATTTGAGTGTTGTCATTGAGATTCTTGACATATATAGAATGCTTTGTAGTTGTCTTTAGAATCAGTGGCAATTTTGTTTTCGTAACTAGCTTTGGAGGATTTTATGAGGGATCTCAGCTTCTTACTGAGGCTGGCCAGGGAGTTCCTCCAGTCATGGGATTTTACTCTTTTTTCAACAGTTTCTTTCTTTCTTCTGTTGTAGAGTTTGTTTATGGCATGGGACCACCTGATTGGCTTCCTTTTTTTGGAGGATAGCATCTTGGTTCTGTCAGGGATTGCACGATCCATGCACTCATGTAAGTGCTTATAAAGTGCATTTGTGTAGGATTCAGCAGTCATACCTTTATTGTCAGTCTGCATGGCTGTCATGAAGTTTGCCACTTCTGTCTTAAGAAGCGTGAAGTTGGCTTTGGAGAAATTTTTTACGGTGGTTTCCCTAATGGGGGTTGGATGTCTAGGGTGATAAGCTTGTGGTCAGATCTGACCAATGAGGAATTGACCTCTGGTGTGGAACATCAGTCACCCATGTTGGTAATGACCAGGTCTAGGATACTGCTGCCCCTGGTGGGGGTGTGGATAAGCTGCTCTAAGGCATTGGGATTTATGAATTCCAGAAAACGTTGAGCAAAAGAGTTAGTACATGAGTAGTTTTCCCAGATAATGGTGGGTAGTTGAAATCACCCATCATTAGGGTGTTGGGTTGTACCCTAATATTTTCCAGTGTGTCAAGAAATGAGGAGTGGGAATCCAGAGACATGCTGGGGGATCTGTAGCAAGCTATAATTTGGATTGTGGTCTTGCCCAAAGTTAGTTGCACTTGGATAATCTGGATGCATTGTGCTGAGCAACTAGCCTGGAGGTGTGGATATCCTTAATGAATATGGACACACCTCCGCCTTTAGTGTTTCGGTCCAGGTTAAGTGGACGAAAGGTGTGGTATGAATTATAGCATGGTAATGTAGGCATGCTCTCTGGAACCTTGAACCAGGTCTCTGTCACTGCACAAATATCGATGTTCTCCATTTTAAGGAGTGCCTCGAGTGAGTGCATTTTGAGGTTTAGACTTCTAGCATTGAGTAGCATTATCCACAGATTTTGCTTGCTTGTACCTGTTATGGTGATGAATTTGTCATTTGAACCTTGCCTAAAAAAGGCACTACAGGGGTGGCAAGAGCCTTAGCCAGTATCCAGAATCACAAGAGCGACAGGTGCAGGCCATCTCTGGCAAAGCATCATGGTCGGCCAATCATGTCATCCCAGGCAGACAGATACTGGATCCCCTTAGAATGACACCAGAAGCTTACCCAATTGTTGAAGTCAATCATTTTGTCCTTGTAGTGTGGTATCATTCTGGGTAATGGCAAGATGCTCCTCAGGGTTAGGGTCATACCTGCCTGGGCTACAAGATCAGAGAGCTCCTCCATGTCTCTTTTCATGTAGTCCAGGGAGGTATATCTCAGGTCATTCACACCAACATGGGCAATGACAGAGTCATATTTGTACTTGTTGTGGAGTAAACTGAGTGCATGCATTATGTGGCATATCCTGGCACCCAACAGGCAGCTGACAGTAACTTTCTCCTTGTTTAGCCTGGTGAGTGGAACTTCAGTGTGCCTGATTATAGAGTCACCTATGACTAGAGTGTTGAGTACATTGTTAGGTGTTATGGGCTGTGGTTGAGTGGCACACTGAGTTTGTAGGCTATGTGTCATTTGGGTTGTGTTGGGGGGTGGAGGTTGCTTGCGTTTCTGCTTTGGAGGTCTCTGTTGCTTGGGCAGATTTTTATTGAGAGCCTCCATGAATGTAGGTGTGTGTTTTGTGTTTCTATGTGTGTGCTTTGGTGGTGTAGCTTTTGAGGGACTATGTGATGAGTGTGGTATGGTGCAAGTGTTTACCTTCTCCTCTTGACTGTCTAGTCCAGTCTTGGGTGAAGAAAGCTTTGCATTCAGTTTGGCTATATAAGTGCATCTCTCACAGGTTGTAGTGTTGGGTGGTAGGAGGAAAGGGTTGGCTGTGTAAATGAGGCAATTGCTGCATTGCCCCAAGATGCCCAGACTAATCAGGTAGACAGGAGTAATCACCAGGAGCTGACCCTTAGACATGCCTGGATACATGCTTATTTATTAAGTACTAAAAACTGTTTTCCTCTAGACAAGTGAGGAAAGTTGAGTGCTGTAGTAATTTGTAGCTTATTTAGTGCTTACGAGTTCTGAACAAGTGCTGAGCTCAAAGAAACAGATTTGAGTGCAAAAACTAAAAAAACTGGCTAGTTCTAAAGGAAAATTTGAAGAGCAGACTTTATGGCGCTGGGAATAGTTTAACCATAACTAAGCAGCGATGAATAAAGTGTATTTTTTTAAATATAACAGTAGCAAATGAGCAAACTGATTTAAACACCTTAACCAATTAACCAATAAAAAGCCAAAAAACTGAGTCCTGTTCCAGCAGTCTTCAGTCAGACAAGTTCTAACTGCACACTCCTGCCACTAGGGTGCAGGGGAAACTTCTCCAAAAAAAGGATTAGTGCTCAAGTTATACAAACAAAGCTAGATTCAGCAGGTCTGAATCTAGTCTATGCCACAGCAAATGAGGCATACCAATTTCAGAAAGAAACAGTTGAAAAATAAGCAGGCAAAATAAGCCTTTAACCAAAAACTCCCAGCTCAGGAGGGCAGAATGTACCCTCTCCTCCCACAAGAGTGCAAACCACACCTTCTTAATGTAAAATAACTGGCCCAAAGCCCAAGTGCTTAAACCAGAACTAATACACTTTTAGAATAACAGACAGTAAGCCTTCATTCAGCAACTCCCAACTTAGAAGCATGTAAGCTACCTGTCCTGCCACAACAGTGCAGACCACAAACCTTCTTAATGTAAAACAACTGGTCTGAAGCCCAAGTGCTTAAACCAAAGGCTTAGAATAACAGTTACAGTTTAATCAGACTACTAACAAGCAGTAATAAATGTAGCAGAATAAATGCAATTAAGTACTTTTAAGAACAGGCAGCAAAAGCAAAATAAAATAATAAAGTAGGAATAAACACAAATACAGTAAAAGCAGATGAAAAAGTGCAATTTTTTATATAACAATAGAAAACGAGCAAACTGATTTAAACAAATTACCCAATTAACCAGTAAAAAAGCTCAAAACTGAGCCCTGTTCCAGCAGTCTTCAATCAGACAAGTTCTAACTGCACACTCCTGCCACTAGGGTGCAGGGGACCCTTCTCCAAAAAAAGATGGCCTGGATTAGTGCTTAAGTTATACAAACAAAGCTAGATTCAGCAGCCCTGAATCTAGTCTATGCTACAGAAAACAAGGCGCACCAATTTCAGAAAGAAACAGTTCAAATAAGCAGGCACAATAAGCTTTTAACAAGAAATGCCAGGCTCAGAATGGCAGAATCTTGCCTCTCCTCCCACAAGAGTGCAGACCACAAACCTTGTTAATGTAAAATAACTGGACTGAAGCCCAAGTGCTTAAGCCAGAAGTAATACACAGTTGGAATAACAGACACTGAGCCTTCAATCAGCAATTCCCAACTTAGAAGGATGTAAGCTACCTGTCCTGCCACAACAGTGCAGACCACAAACCTTCTTAATGTAAAACAACTGGTCTGAAGCCCAAGTGCTTAAACCAAAAGACTTAGAATAACAGTTAGAATTTAATCAGGCTACTACCAAGCACTAATAAATGCAGAATAAATATTCAGATAACATCTACACTCCTCCAAAAATACTACATATAGGCAAACACGAAACAGAAAAAAATGTTCACCTCAAACATGTATATCGACCCTCCAGCACTGTGACTGGACCCCACTAACATCACTTTCCCTAGATGCTGCCATACTGTACTTTAATAATACATTCCTAGAAATACTGTACAACCAAGCACCTCCTAGAACTATTAAAGTCAAACTATGCTCCCTGGCTTACAAAAGAAACCAAGCAGTTTCTTAAAACTAAAGATAAAGCTTGGATACAATATCAGTCCAACAAAAACCAAGCCACCCTACATTACTATTGGCAATTAAGAAATAAAGCCAAGAAACAGGTCAAGAACAACAAAAAATCCTATTTCATTGCAACCCAATAAAAATACCAAAACAATCCCAAAAAAGTCTGGGTACTATAAAACTACTACAACCTGGTCAATCCTTGACCCCAGCACCTCCCATTACAAATACTATGGACAGTACAGCTAATCAATTCAATAGTTATTTTACTAACTCCATATCATCAATAATGAAAAATATCAGCAATGTTCCACTAACCATTACCAAAGGCCCCAAGGAAACAACCAATGCCTTCCCCTTCCAGCCCATGCAAACCAGCACCATAAAAAAAACTGCTAAACAAACTTAACCCCACATCCCTCACTACTGATAATCTACCTTCTGAATATCTCAAAATATCTGCTGACACTATCTCTTATCCAGTCTCTACTCTAATCAATCACTACATAATATTACAGCATATTCCCAAAATGTGGAAAATATCCTGTATCATACCATTACAAAAAGGTGGGAACTCTACAGACCTGTCTAATTACAAGCCATTTGCAATATTATCTCCTCTATCAAAAATTTTAGAAAAATGTATACATTTCCAGCTCATGAACTACTTACAATCCAATAAACTTCTAACCAATTCCCAACATAGCTTCTGATCCAACCATAGTACCACTACAGACCTTTTAAGTTTCACAAACAAAATTAACCAATTCAGAAATAATGGTCAATTAGTCTTCTCCATCTTCCTAGACATATCCAAAGCATTTGATACCATCTCCCATCAAAAACTCCTCAATGAACTCTTAACTCTAAAACTAAGCCATTCTGCCATTACATCGTTCCATGACTACTTATCTGAAAGAAAAGCTGTCAAATGGTAACGTGGTTACTCCTCGCTGCTACCTGTTACATTAGGCATTTCTCAAGGTTCAATCCTAGGTCCAATCCTATTTAGTATCTTCACCAATAAGCTCCATACTGCTACCCACCTCACCACAATTATACAGTACCCCCAGATGACCCACCACACTCATCTGTGCAGCAACCTCACTCTCTGAACTTCAAAAAATAACCCAGCATTCCTTCTCAGCTGTAGAATATTGGCTCTCGGACTCTCTTAATCCCAATAAAACTAAACTAATGCTGTTTTCAAATAACAAGACCTCAGACCTCTATCCTCTCTTCTAATATATTCATCCAATATTACCAAGATAGACCCTGTATCACATACAAATTTACTTGGTGTCACAATTGAAAATAACATGAAATTCAATAAATATCTGTCCCTAATCATAAAAAAGTTCATATAAAATTAAGTTATCTATACAGAATCAAACCCTACCTCACTGACTCCAGAAGACAATTTATTTCCAGGACTTACCTACTCTCTACTTTACTTTATACCTCACCTATCTTCACCAACGTGAAGAAAACAGACCTAGAAAAACTAGATGACTGTTACAATAAGATTTCCAGATTTGCCTCTAATTCTCCATAGAGATCCCATCACACTAACTAAGCTGGCTAGAGTTAACCAATCTCCTAACATACACCCAACTTACAATTATACCAACCTGACAAGTGTCCAGCACTCCATTACCTACTTCAACCTCAGTGCAATAAAAGACCCTGAGATTTTCTGACAAATTTCTACTACATGTCACAAAAGCTAGTAAGAGTTCTGTAGATTCTCTCTACTCAAATCGAATCTCCAGGACTTGGAACTCAACCACCACCTCAGCACATCCTAACCAATGCTAATCCCTCACAGTTCAAAATAATCTCAAATAGCTAAATCTTAGCTTTAGTCTTGTCTACCACCTGGCCGATCATCATCCCTCCTGTGATCTGTCACACTTACTCCTTTACTACCTCCTCAGCAGATTCTTATAATCTCTACCTGATGCAATCCTATCTCATCTCACCTACAATTCTCTTCATAGCTCTGTCCTACATTCCCTCTCTGGGCTCTCTACCTACTCCACCTACTCTCATCCTAATTTTCCTCCTTGGATCCATGCAATAACTAATCACCTCTCTTAACTCCTATACAATACCTTATACATTGTATATTTTTTACACAATAGATTGGTATAGCTACCTAACTGCATCGGCTGCAGTGATGCAGCGGTTAGCATTGCCGCCTCAAAGCAAGAGGCTCTCCGGTTCGATTCTCAGCTGGAGTGCCTTCTGTGTGGAGTCTGCATGTCCTCCCTGCGATCGACTGAAATTTAAAAGACATTCAGGTAGGTGCGTGCTTGTGGGTTTGCCTTCTCTAAAGGCTGGGTGCCGGGCTGGCAACTCGACACTGTAAAAATCACTGCCAGACATAAGAGGACCGGAGATCTGCTGTGGCGACTCATAACCGGGAAAAGCTGAAAGACAGTTTATTGGTATATCTACCTAACTCACAACACTTTAAGCAAATACTATATTTATCCACTGTATGTAAATGATTTGCCATTAATATGTATTTTTAACTATTTTTATGTACAACGTGTCTATTTGTACCTTCGATTGCTGTACTGTATACTAGACATATCCCTATTATGTTTTCTTTTGTTCTGTTTTGTATTTATTGGAGCTTTTCTTCCTGGGCCTCCACTGAAAATGGGAATCTGCCCAGTTGGACTATCCCAGTAAACATATGTCAAATAAATAAATAAAAAAAAGTACTATCCAGCACCAGACTAACTGCAGCACCATAACTTCTGACACTTTAGATGAAAGCTATGTAAGATTCAGCTGGCCAGTTGCAAAAGACCTGTTTTTTACGCACATTCAAGAAATTTAATCCCAGTGATGTGACACACTACCCTGAAGTGGAATTTATCAAATGCATCTACCTCCCCACTCTCCTATCGTCTCAAGATGTATTCCACACCTCATTACATCATCATAGGTTACTTTCCTTTAAGGAACAGGGGTATGTAGTAATATGTGTAGGAAGATGAAAGGCATGTAAAAGACTAAATGTGGGAAAAGAGCTTAGTAGGAGCTTTGCAGGAGATTAAGAAGGAAGAGGATGTAATGTAAACTCTGGTGGCCTGTGCATGCACAAGACTAGTACGAATGGCTTTTTGGGTGTAAAGAGAAGCTGTGAAAATGCAGTATCTGATAAAGAATTGTTTGTAGAAAATATGGAAAACTGCATGATAGACCCAAGAACCCTGGTCAAAGAATTAAAGGAGATGAAAAGTTACCAGTATAACAGAGAGGTGTGATACTAACAGAGAGGTGTGATACTACCATTCACAGCTAAGACTAAGATTTACCCACTTTGTCCTACACCAGATACCAGCCAACCTGTCCCAAACTTGTTAGTAACAACCACTGATAAGTTTGTGGTTACCAGTGATGTGATGGAACAAAAGAGAGAAGTAAAACAGTGACAAAGACCTACATGGTTTCGCAAAGAGGAATACTCCATGTCTGAATAGGACTTTAGAGTTTTAGGGGTTCAAGGCACTTTTGGTAATGTTAGCAAAGAAAAGCGATCCATTGTAGAGGACTTTAAACCATATGAAGTGGTAAACATATCACAATGTAGCTGCATAATGGTACAGGAATTAAAATGTATGCCTATATGTAGGGACTGACACATAGTGTTATTTTTATCTTCTAATAGTAAAGTTTATGCAAACAATGCAATAATATGGGTAGCATTCAGATTAGTGACTGGGTCACTATTCACAGCTAACTTGCTACATGTCTGCATCACGGAGGTCAAGAAATTCACCTACAGGGCAGAACAAAGCAAAGCTTGAGAGGTGAATCACAGTATCCATGTTGAGAGCACAGAGCAAGGGAGTTAACGACAGCGAAACCTGGTCATAATTATTTGTAGTACACAGAGTTTTAGCTGTTCTGCTGTACTACTAGCTACATAAAAAGTATGGAGACAGAAGTGTTTTACAGTCTTAAAAGTTTTAACACACTTAGCACTGCCACACATATGTTCAAATGCAGATAGACCGTTCATCCTACCAAACTTTAGGTTATATGAGTGGCAGTGCAAAACATATTACAGCTTTTAAAGTTGTTAAATCACTACAACCACTATTATGTGGAGGCTGCCGTGTGTGCTGCACTGCGAGACTCAGTCGTAATAGCTTTAAAAATGTACACACCAAAGTTGTTATGCACTTTTGATAGATGTGTTCATTGGGTCTCTTGGCAGAGAAGTACATAACTGGCCTACCTTTTTGCTGATTTTTGAGTATAATCAGCAGACTCCATGCATGCAGGGTTGTGAGACAGCATTAGGGAACTGGCTAAATTAACACAGGTCCTAGAGACAAAGCCAGAAGTTAGAACATGCAGGTGTACAGCGTGTGGTGGGGCAACATGGCAAGTATGCCTGTACATGTATATGACATAGGGACGGTATGAATTTAAACGGCAGCTTACATCGAAGATAACAGCAACGTTTTTTATATGGATATAACAACGTTTTTTATAAGCATATAACGCAGTCCAGGAAGAGTAAGAATGGTGAAATAATTCTGAACTTTCAAAACTCAGCTGTCAATGATCCTAGCAAAATACCAAGCATTTTTTGAAGTAAGTTTAACTGTCATGAACTTTTTACCCTGTGACTTGAATTTTGGGAGGGAATGACATATACCCTAATATCACAACTTTAGAAGCAAAGGTAACCATAGCAAGAATAAGTGCCGTATCAGGCCCATATGACTGATCTGTCTTAAACCTGTGCTTGTGTTGTACTTTGTTCAACTTACTTGTTTCAGAAAACCTTGTACGCCAGGTTTGTACCAGAGATTTGGAAATAATCTCTATTAGTACCTATATCTAAAGGCAGAGTGAATAGGGAATAAAAATGATTATAGATCAGAAAGCCTAACTAGAAGTGGTGGGGGGTTATGATTAGGTGTGTTATGTATACACAAAGGTATGTTTTTCCAAGCACTTGGTATGGGTATGAGAAGCACCATCATAACATAGCAGAAGATCAAATTTTCAACCCATTCTGGGAACAGACAGGACAACACATATATACGCACAGAATAGCATGCTAACATTATCAAATAAAAACACTGTTGTTTGGTATAATGTTGAATAACATCATAATTCTTCCAATGTCATTGTTAAAATACTTAAATACATAAAAATATACTTACAGCATCTATTCCATTTTGATATGAGATAACAGTATGTCTTCTTCTTTTTCTTTTGGCTGCTCCGGTTATGGGTTGCCACAGTGGACCATCTGTTTCCATTTCTTCCTGTCCTCTGCATCTTGCTCTGTCACACCAACTACCTGCATGTCCTCTCTTACCATATCCATAAACCTTATCTTAGGAATTACTCTCTTCCTCTTACCTGACATCTCCATCCTTAGTATCATTCTCCCAATATACCCCTCCTCAGCACATGTCCAAACCAATGCAATCTTGCCTCTCTAGATATCTCTCCAGACTGTCCAACCTAAGCTGACCCTCTAACATACTCATTATTAAAAAAAATGTCCATCTTCAAACCCAATGCAAATCTTAACATCTTTAACTTTGTCACCTCCAGCACTGACTCCTCTCTCTTCATCAGTGCCACCATCTCCAACCCATATAACATAGTTGGTCTCACTACCATCTTGTAGACCTGCCCTTTCACTCTTACTGGTACCTGTTTGTCACAAATCTTTACAGACACTCTTCTCTACCCACTCCATCCTGCCTGCATTCTCTTCTTCACTTCTCTTCCACACTCACCATTACTCTGAACTGTTGAACCCAAGTATTTGAACTCATCCGTCTTCCCAACTCTACTCCCTGCATCCTCACCATTCCTCTGTCCTCCCTCTCATTCACACACATATATTCTGTCTTAGTCTTGCTGACCTTCATTTCTCTGCTCTCTAGAGCATACCTCCACCTTTCCAGGGTCTCCTCTCCCTGTTCCCTACTCTCACTACAAATCACAATGTCATCCGCAAACATCATAGTCCACAGGGACTCCTGTCTGATCTTATCTGTCAACACGTCCATCACTATTGCAAATAAGAAAGGGCTCAGAGCTGATCCTTCATATAATCCCACCTCCACCTTGAATGGATCCATCACTCCTACTGCAGACCTCAGCAATGTCACACTGCCCTCGTACATATCCTGTACCACTCTTACATACTTCTTTACCACTCCTGACTTCCTCATACAACACTACAACTCCTCTTTAGGCACCTGTCATATGTTTTAAGTCCACAAAGATACAATGGAACTCCTTCTAACATTCTATATACTTCTACATCAACACCCTCAGAGCAAAAATCACATCTATAGTGCTATTTCCTGGCATGAAACCATACTGCTGCTCACTAATCATCATCTCCCTTCTTAACCTAGCTTCCACTACTCTTTCCTGTAACTTCATGCTGTGGCTAATCAATTTTATCCCTCTTTAGTTACTACAGCTCTGCACATCACCCTTATTCTTAAAAATCAGTACCAATACACTTCTTCTCCACTCCTCAGGCATCCTCTAACTTTCCAAGATTCCCTTAAACAATCTGGTTAAAAACCCCACTGCCATATTTCCTAAAAACCTCCATGCTTCCACATATACATCACCTGGACCAACAGCCTTTCCATTCTTTATCCTTTTCATAGCTGCCTTACTTCCTCCTTGCTAATCCGTTGCACTTCCTGATTTACTATGTAATAATTCAATATCCAATGTGACAAAAGGTGACCGCATCATTACATCACTCTGCACCTTCAATAATTTTAACAAAAAATCTATTATCTCACATCAGGAAATAATAGCTACTAAAGAACAATGTGTTTTTTATTCAAAAATGCATGTTTGGGTATGCTATGAGTATCGTACTAGCCCAGGTTATACTAATATTTATTTACAAGTTGGGAGGAAAAATTTGTTTACACGGCTACATTTTATAAACGTATACAATATTACTACCGCTTTAATAGCAGTATATTTCCAGTGTTGATAGGAACAGTTAATGAGCTGAATGAGTTTGTGAAATATTTGGGAAGCACTACTGCCAATTTGTGATTTACAATGAGATGTAACTATGAAAGAATTTGCTGTATAGATGCTGACCTGGTTAAAGATATAACACATGGGAAAGTAGACACTTGCAGATTAAGGAAAGAAGTGGATCGGAAAAAGAAGTTATGTACTCATCATAACATTCTGTGTTGTCCATTTTCATTCTTCCTCAGCTGATCGCTTCACATCCAATCCCTTGGATCTGACTCGGTCGTTGCTAAAGCACGTGACAACCAAAAACTCTTGAGCTTCTCCTTTACCCATAATCCTCCAACCACAAATACCTCAGATCTTGTTTGCTGATTTTACTAGAAAGGAAATATTTGTAAACAAATAGGAAGAAGACTACATCCATGACTCAATATAAAGGACAGTAATGTCCATTAACTACTTATTCTTCCAGAAGTTTTCAAAAGATGGGGGTTGGTGGGTGGAAAGTTGAGGAAGAATGAAAATGGACAACACAGATGGAACGTTATGGTGAGTACATAACTTCTTTATCTGATTTTGTCAATTTTCATTCTATCCTCAACTGACGGGACAGAGTCCCCAGCTACCTAAGATCCCAGCTGGACTTAAGGAAGGCTATTCCTGAGCACATTTGAACCAAATGATGCTCTTCCTCTGGAGATCAAATCTAATTTGCAATGAGTAACAGGTATGAGGAGTGGCTCAAGCTGTAGATGCACAAATATCATCCATGGACATTCTAGATTGAAAAACTGAGGAAGTTGCCATGGATCTAGTTGAATGGGCCCATAACAGTTTTGGTAAAGTAATCCCTAATTTATTATAAATAAATGAAATGCAATCAGTCAGCCACCTGGCTAAAGTTACATTGGCACCTGGCTTTCCCTATTTTACTCTGCAAATGAGACAAACAGTTGGTCAGATTTACTGATGTCTTTTGTTCTACTTAGGTAAAACATAATTGTCTGTGAACATCCAATAAATGTAACATGTATTCACCCTTTTTAGTAAATTTAGAAAAGAACACTGGCAAAGTAATGGACTGATTCATATTAGATTCTGACACCAACTGAGGAAGAAAGGATGTATTAGTTCATAATGTAACTCTATCCTTGTGAAAAATCAAGTATGGAGGTTTTGATGACAATGCCTGAATCTCAGAAATTCATCAGAAGTAATGGCTACCAGAAAAATTGTCTTCCAAGAAAGGTATTTAAGGTCACACTTAGCTGCTGGTTTGAATGGGGAATGAGTAAGAGCTTGCAGTACCAGGTTCAGGTCCCATGGGGGAGTAGGGTCTTTAAAAGGAGGTCTTAGAGGAAGAAGAGTTCCTTGCAAAAATGATTTGCAGAGCTTATGAGAAGCAACCAAAAAACCCTCACAAATTTCAGGATGTTATGAATGGGAGCTGAAAAAGGATCAAAATTATTTTGGCAAGCCCAGTATCAAACCATTTACATTTATTTGAGCAGAGCTTTCATGTAAAGGGTTTATGGGAATCTAACAGTATATGTCGGACAGGTGAAGACAGCACAGGTTGTCTGGCTATTAATGGAATAGGAGAAGCCCGGCCATCAGCCTGAGGTTTGATATGTCTGGATGAATCATGCCTGTCAGATGAGACAGGAGGTCTGGAGTTAGATCCAGAATCCAAGGTTGGTGAAGTAAATGAGGCCAAAGGAAGGAGAATGAAATCTGTCAAGGCCAGTAAGGTGCAATGAGGATGACTTTGCACATCAACATGGCAGTTTTCTGTAGGAATTTTGGAATTAGTGGAATTGGAGGATATATGTAAAGTAGACCGGGGGTGGTCACTCGTGAAGAAGAGTATCCCTCAGTGATTCCCCCTATGGGGGGATTAAGGCAAAGTAGCTGCTGCATTTGTTGTTTAGGAAAGAAGCAAAAAGATTGCAGAAAGGCTGGCCTCACTGATGGAAAATAATTTCTGCTACAATCTTGTTGAGAGACCACTCATGAGGTAGAAGAATGCACCTGCTCAGCTTGTCTGCAATCACACTGAACTTCCCTGGAATGTGCATTTCCATGAGAAAGTGGTTGGATGAGATCGCCCATTGCCACACTCTGAGCACTTCTTGACGCAAGGAATAAGCTTCCTCCTTGTTTGCTGATCTACCAAATTACTGACATATTGTCCATCTGAAATGCAATCATCCACAAAAGGAGAGCATTCTGAAGGGCTTGCAATGCTAAAAGCACTACTCTCTTCTGTAGGACACTGATATGCAGGTTGGCCTCTTCAGGGACCCAAATGCCTTTGACTGTTTTCAACAGAAAATGCCCCCCACCCACCCTAACTGGGAAGCATCCATGGTCACTATGGACTTGGGCTAAGATGGAATGAAAGGACGACCTTGTAGAACCTGGTCCGATTGAATCCATTATTTGAGAACCCTCTTGCATGTGTGCATGACTCGTATTGGGGTTGACATGGGTTGGTAAAGTATCAACCATTGTGTTGTTAGCATCCACCGAATGATCCTCATGTAAAATCTGGTTAAAGGTACTAGTAATTTTGCTGCTGGCATTGATCCTAGAACTTGAAGGACCAAGCTGGCTGAAATCCTGGTACTGCAGATTATTTTTTCTGACCTGTGACTTTACAGTCTGAACCCTTGAAAGAGGTACTGAGGCTATCATTGACTTTGTGTGAACAGTGCTCCTATAAACTCCAAATTTTGGGTTGATTCTAGTTGAGACTTTTCGTAGTTTATGGTTCTCTCCAGATGAGACTATGGCTGGAGAACCTGATCTCTTGCCCTTGTTAATTGATGACTTGTCTGGTCAGTAATGAGCTAGTTGTCTAGATATGAAAATACCTGGAATCCTTGCAGTCTCAAGTGAGCTGTTACTACTGTCATACATTTGATAAACACCCTGGGGACTGTGGTGAAACCAAAGGGCAGAACTCTCAAGTGGTAATGACTGGCACCCATTCAGAAGAGTAAATACCTCCTGGATCACCTGTTCATCTTTATGTGATCGTATGCATCCTGAAGGTCTGTCAAGCACATCCAGTCCTCCTTGCCCAGAAAAGGGAGAACAGACTGAATCATGACCACTCAGAACCTGGTGTGTCAAATTGATTTCTTCAAGTTGCTGAGATCGAAAATTGGTCTCCAGTCGCTTGTTTTCTTTGGCACTAAAAAGAATCTTGAGTAAGTTCCAGATTCTAACTGGACTCTTTTTTTGTAACAGTTTTTGTACCTGAATTACTGGTTGTTCCCTCTGACTGGGTGGAACATGTGGGATTTTTATTGAAATTTGATGAGGAAAGGAAAATGATAATATATAACCTCTGGAAATAATCCTCTGCACTGAAGTATCTGTTGTTATTTCTAGCCAGGCTGTCTGGTGCAGAGATAGTTGACCCCTATTTCCTCCAGAGGAAGGCAATCAGGCCTCCTTTCAGGAATGGTGCAAGGGTCTGTGGCAGAATGAATCTCTGAACCCCTGGTTTTGTGGTTCACCTCTACTGCTGGGGCAGCATCCACCATTAGAATTCCTCCCTCTACTCCTGGAGGAACTTCCTCCACATGTGTCCTGGCAAGGTCCCTGGGACTTTTTCATCCACATCTTTCAGCTACCTCATTGATTTCTATAAAAGGATCTTTGAGGTGTCAAAAAATGTATGCCTGTGGCAGACAGGGTCTTTCCATTCTTCTGATGGAAATGCCTGAACCCGCTGCCCTTGAAGTTCCTTCAGCTACATGCATAATAAGCCTCATGGACAAACTGGAAATAGATTGCTGGATAGCCAACTGAGAAGTGACAGACTATTGTACTTCCTCAGAAATGGATCCTGAGAGGGTATTTGAAATCTCCTTAATCAAATCCCTCTGTAACCTTGTGAAATGCTCCAAATAATTCAGTGACCTGAAGGCGAAGGTTGCTGAAGTATAGACATGCTTCCCAAACCTGTCCATTGCCTGAGACTCCTTGTTGGGGGGATGAACAGTGGAACTCTCCTCAGCAAGTTCCTCTTTAGTGGCTATGCCACGACCATGGAATCAACAAAAACTCCTTTTCCCCAAATTTGTTTGTTCACCAGTGACACCATAATTTTGTCAGATCTCAATTGTGTTGGGATCTTTCCATGCCCACTGAGAGATCAATTCAATGAGCTCATTGGCAGGCAGAGTCACCCAGGAGGTAGACAGGCCAGTACTGAAAGCCTCCAGGAATACAGACTCCTATAAGAAGGGTTGCTGGATGTCCAGCCAGCTCTCTGTTTTAACATTTCATGGAAGTCTCCAACTGAGACATATTCAGGAGGTGACTGTGGGGACCCTTCACACTCACACTCATTGAAGTCTGTATCTTCTGTTATAGACTCCTCTGAGAGTCCAAGTGCTTCCTTTTGCATGTGTTCTTCTTAAGGACCTCCTCAGTGGGATGCTCTGGGGAAGTATCAAAAGAAGTCAGGATACCCAGTTGGGAAGCCTGGGGTTTCAATACTGGCTGTCCCTGTGAAAAAGAGGGTTGAGACTCTGAGCACAAAGACTTTAGGGCTGTAGACTGAGGATCCAAAGGGGTAGGATCCATCTGTGCTGCTGAGACAGATAATGCTCTCTCCATAGCCTCCCCAGATAGGAAAAGGACCTCTGATCCAAAACGGCAAGCTTCTGGACCACTGTCTTTCCTGCTCTGAGGACAATCAGTCAAGGCAGAAGCCCAAGCCAAGCTAACCTATGCCGAGGCTCCAAGTTGCCGAGATGGCTCCAACAACTTCAGAGTCAACTCCAACATTTCAGATCCAACAGGGAAGCCTCGGCTCTGAGAGCTCTCCAGATCCAACTGAACCAAAGTGCTCAGAGTGAACTTCAGATCAGAGGATAAATGTATCTGAGTCAGATGGAGCTGGATGGTTCAGATCCAAGGACTCTGAGGCAGTGGAATCAGTCAGAAGAGGAACTGGAAGAGGGGGTGTGACAGAAGATCGGACCTCCTGACCCGAAGGGGTGGGGACCAAAGGGGCACCCATCACAGTCTGCTCCATGAGATTTCTTCTCACCACTCTCCAATTCTTCTTCTGTTAAGCTCCTCGTATAGCGAGTGGAAAACCCAGAAAGGGATGTAGGTCTCTCCAAAAAGGGAGAGGGAACCCTGGATGGAACTGGATCTACTGGAGTGAAGTGTCTAGTCTGTGGAAGGTAAATAATACTGGCTGGATTAGCTGGCTTATGCATCATATCTGAAGATGTCTGACCTGATACTTCTTTTTTCTTTTGCTTCAGATCCGATGTGGTCGAATCTGATACATCCCTTTTTTGTGCTTCGGATCCAAGGTTGAGGTCAGAGCCAAAAATTTTGACTTTTTTCCTTTAGGATCTGAAGGAGAAGTCAGATCAGAAAAAGGCCTTTTTCTAGGTTGCTCCACAGCCTTACAGGAAGAGGGAGAAGGGCTCAGAGAAGGATATTTAGACCTTTTAGATTTTTTATGGGACGTAGTTCCAGATATAGCCTCTCTGAAAGAAAAAGGACGAAGCCCTTTTAAAATCAATTTATTTTTTCTTTCTACCAGGGCTCTAGGGTTAAACCCTTGACAAATAGAGTAGTCTTCTTGTAAATGGAGAGGTCCCAGACAATACATGTATAAAGTGTGGGCATCCAATAACAGAATCTTCTGCCTGTACTTAAGACATTCTTTGAATCCAGCTGGACTCTTTTCTTTCTCTGCTATGGTAGGAGACAACAGTAAAGAAACAAGCAGATTCTAATAAGAATATATATATTTTTATAAAAGGAATAGATAGAAGCAGTAATTACCAGCAGTGGTAAGAGGAAAACTACACAGAGTGTAGAAAAAGGGAAAGAACACTAACAATAGTACTCAAAGGTACACATTTGTACAGAAGGAAGAAAAGAGGGACAGAAAGAGGTTTTAAGTAGAAAAACAGTAATAAGGTAAGTGATTAGGTAAGAGATTAAGGAATACAAAGAAAATGACAGGTTTAGCTAAGAAAAATATACAAATTTTAGAATTTAAAGACTTATCTTCTTGAGAGTAATGGTCACCATGTCTTTCACATAGAACAGCAAACAAGATCTAAGATACTTGGGGTTGGAGCACTATGCGTAAGGGAGAAGCTTCACAGGTTTTAGTTGCCATGAGCATTAGCAATGGCTGAGTTGGATCTGATGGATCAAACCCGAACCAATCAGTTCAGGATAGAATGAAAATTGACATCAGATTATATATTTAACAAGACACAGTATGCACCCCAGACATGTACTCATCAGCATTATAAGGGCTCAACTCTTGCATTGTTCAAGATTTAACTACATACAAAACTAGACTTCATGTTAACCTGAATGATATGATAAACAGATTTTTCAGTAGGTGTTATAAGGATAGTGTACAACAAAATAGTGCCTATGAAGCTGCTCTATATTTCTTGGAACATGGTGTCACTGACACTACATATTGAAATGGAGGGAATAATAGAATGTATTTTCCTATAAAGTAAACTTCAGATGTGCTAGGTATATGTAATATTACAAGAATTAATTGGTCTGTTCTACATGCAGCTCCAGAAATGTTAACCCATACTTCTCCTTAAAATGTTACACCAATTGACAGTGTCTTTTATGCTATAAAAACGATGGCTGGTTGATAAGAAACAAGTTGACAAAAAATGAGGTATATTTCAGTGTTATAACTGCAGCATCTGTAAACACATTAACAACGCAGATAGTTTGGTGCATCTTCTGACAGGGAAGTGATCTAAGACAGTTCATTATTATGGCTATATACTGTGCTGTATGTGATGACTGCTCACGCTTTTATGTGTGTGTAAAACAGATAGATAACAGAAGGAAAATGTTGTCATCACCTGTCTAATATAAGAAGGAAAGTGGATATAAATGTAAGGTAAAAATATGTAAGTGAGAATGCTAAACATTTTCAGATTTCAAGTTCTTGAAAGTGTAGTATACAAGAGACATAGGGACATTAAAACATTGGGTTAAATGATAGTATGGCTATAAAATGTGTGGTACAATTAAGACCAATGATTGGTTGATTAACCAATGGCTTGTTATAAATATGGGTTTCCTTTGGTATTGAACCAATCTGATGAAATCTCTTGTGATGATTTTGCTTTGAATAACATTTCTTACTTGGACAGCTTGGTGTTTTGGCTTTTGAAGTTATTGGTTTGAATCTTTGCAAGTAAATTTATGTGTATTTTAAAGAAAGAGTGCACGAGTTTTATCATCTGGTGTAAACTCTTAGGTAATCACTTTTTGAGACTTTGAGTTGCTATATCATTATTCTGAAACAAAGAAACACTGACACATAGTAGCTACATCCACATGGCGAGTGGCTACATGAATGTGGACTGGTAACAAAGCATTCTACAGTATCCATTGCAAACTGCTCATTAAACTACATGGTGAGGACTGTAACACATGGATACTCCTGACATGTATATCACACACATACAAACTTCTAGTCCACTGTACAGTAGACATCACCTTCTGGAAGATTTCCATGGACAATCTATCAATGTCATGGTGAGATGTGTACACAACATTACATGAATACATGCTGCGGTTACAAAACACACACCTAGGTATACACCAGCAGCTGAACATGTATTTTGTGTAGGCACACTGGGAAACACATACAAACACACATATACCTAGCACAACCACACACACACACACACATATATATATATATATATATATATATATATATATATATATATGATACATGTGGAAAAGGTAGACACATTAATGGTGTGTGTGTGTGTGTGTGTGTGTAACACAAATGCCCGAATGGGGAATTTTTCCCAGGGTAAGTAAACACTTACCCAACATGGCCTTTTCTCCACTGTAGTGCAATCCCAGAATTGGTATATACAGTTGGGGGGGATGGGGGCATAGCCCCCCACCTAGATGGGTTTTATTTACTTTGGTGTGGGTTTCATGTAAGGTTGGGCAAGTGCTTACTTACCTTAGGAAAAATTCGCCGTTAGGGTATTTTAGCTTTTGCTATTCTCGTGGTGTGAAATGAAGTTCAGTTATATGAGGTTCAAAGTTTAAAAGTTGATCTGTCTACATAGTACACATAATGCCAAAGTATACATTAGGCAAATGGTGTAGTATGAGGGTACATGGGCATATCTAAAGGTTTTATAGTGCTGTGTCACAATAACACTAAAAGGCATACTATCACAGGTGTACATGTATGTCACAAAAGTGTAGCACTGCCTTAACTTTTAATACCTGAATAAATACAGATGGGGATATATCTAGAGCACCTGTATGTCATAAAAGTGAAGGAATGATGTAACTTTTAATACCCGGATAAACAGAGTTGGGATATATGTAGAGCATTTGTATGTCACAAAAGTGAAGCACTGTCTTAACTATTAATACTTGAATAAATACAGATGGGGATATATGGAGAGCATCTGTATGTCACAAAATTAAAGCACTGCCTTAAATTTTAATACCTGAATAAATACAGAAGGGGATATACATAGAACACTTGTATGTCACAAAAGTGAAGCACTGCTGACTTAACTTTCAATATCTGAATAAATACAGATGAGGATATACATACAGCACACACCAATGAGTGCCATAGTACATGCAGGTGCTGGCGACCATCACACTTGTATGTGATTTGGTTTGTATGACAAAATGCACTTATAACGTTTATGGAAATGTGAACACAGCATATAAATGCCAACAACTTCTGATTACTCTAAGGAGGCTGGCATGCAACACTGTAAGACCACATAGCATACACCTGGATGCTGTAATGAAACATCCTTGTTCACTGTGTTATATATTTTTGACATGTGCAAGTAAGCCAGCATGGTTGTAAAAGTAGCACACGACAGGATGTCAAAGACATGCTATGAGCTGCACACACACACACACACACACACACACACACACACACAAACACACAAAATATAAACAAAGTTATGCAAGTGGTACAGAAAATGCATGTGTGCCACTCATGGGTCTATATTATATAGTCGAAGTTTCAAAACTTTGAATCTCACAAGAGCTAACTCATATGAGCAAAGTTCGAAACATCGACTATATAATAAAATTAAAAAAAAAACTTACTTTACCGCTCTGAGCAGGGGGGCAAGCCCCCCTGCACTTCCCATACCCCCTACTTAAATATACCAACTTCGAGAATACACTTCAGTGCAGAAACGGAAAATTTCCCATTCTGCGCGTGAAAAGCCATTGACTTTCACCTTTGACCTTTCTGACATTCGATCATATGATGTCGACCATCTATGATTCAAACATTGGAACGGTCACTCATCTAATATAGACCCGCCACTAACACAGTGTTGTTAGACCAGTAGGCTTGATAAAGTAAATATATCCCAAGATGTTATTGCCATAAAGACTGGGTATATTTTATACATTATAAATGCTATGCATGTCACAGCTCCACAAACCCCATTTGGCAACACAGCATACTGGAGTGTATGCTACTCATTACCAAACACCACAGAAGTGTGAAAGGCACCCACTGTTTCGCTCTTAAAGGCTACTGCAATGCACCTTACCACACACAGTCAGGAGTATAAGACAGATCTGCACCAATGATTGTGTTTGTGTCATATAGTAGACCACTGAAGAGGATGCTCATCACCACATATGCCTGAGGTATAAAGGGTACACATGGGTACTGCAGTGTATTCTGCTATGCATAGTACTAAGTACAAGGGGAGTCATGCCCATAGATATGTGCATATCACATCACAAAAAAAAGAAACGCAGGATGAGAACCACCAGATATGACAAGGGTGCAAAGGGTAGCCATGGGGGAAGGGGGGGGGGCATGAGATAACACAGGAATGTAACCTGCTGTAATCTGCTTAACCCAGTAATGTGAATACTAGTTGTCCATGTCCATGGAGCTATACATGTCACTCTACAAACAAATGAAGTGCAGGACAAACATGACAGAGGTGTAAAGGTCATACGTGTGTGTGTGTGTGTGTGTGTGTGGGGGGTGCGTGTGTGAATGTGTGTGTGTGTGTGTGTGTGTGTGTGTGTGTGTGTGTGTGTGCACCCACAAAGTGCTGCTGGTTACTGGATGTTAGGCGGCACACAAAGTGCTGCATTGTAAAGGGGATCTGTACCCATGGGCATGTGCATGTCATAGTGCAGAAAATGAAGATGCACAGTATGCTCATAACCACATTTGACTGAGGTATAAAGTGTGGCAATGGGTGCACCTATGAGACACCACAGACTACTGGAGTACATGCTCTATACATAGTGTGCATATAAGGAGATTTAAATTCACTGGTGTGTCCATGTTCAGCCATGGCCTAATATAGCATAGATTATTAACTACTACACAAGGACAAGGTGTGAAGTGTCATGAGATGCCATAGGTTACTGTAGCACACTCTGCTTCACAGAGCACTGAGTATACATACATACAAATATTTTAAGCATGGGCATCAATGCCCTTCTAGCCTGCCAGTATACCAAAACAGTTGTTCCCATAGTAAGTGTCCACGCTGTTCTTAAAAATATCTAAAGTAGTGCTTACTTTAATGTAATTTGGTGGTCTGTTCCATGCATCAGCTGCTGTCTCAGAAAACCAGGTAGTATGAGAAGGATCCATGCCCATAGATTAGTACATGGCATGCTACGGCCTACTAAAATACAGTATGCTCACCATCATATATGGCTGATGTGTGAATAAAAATATGTATAAAAATGTAGTAAAGATGCTTGTGAGTAAGATAATACACACACACAAACACACACATATTTACTTTTTTATATGCATCTATATTTAGGAGTCAGTGTCATCTGCTATAATTGCAGACTATTTAAGAACAAGTGACTGAAACAAATTGATCTAACACCCACTTTATCTAAACTGATCATGACTCAAAAAATATAATATGTATATATTACAGGGGCTTCTCCCAACTTATATATCCACTTTATGGTTATACCACAATGGGGAAAACACACTGAAAGTGCACCATCAGCTTGTATACTAGAGCAAACTGTGGTAAAGTCATGGTGTAACCACAAAAAAGTAAGCTTTACTTATAATTAGAGCTGTAAATGTTTAGTGCATAGTGGAGACTGTCATTAGATGCTATTAGATCACACTTTTTAGACCACTTATTGCAGAGTCATACCTATCTCATCTAGCACCTGGTGCTGCTCCCTCACAACCTCACGCCCTTTAACTCTTTAACTCTAAGTTGAGGAGCCGAAAAAAAAAGGTCTGTTCCCCGATCTTGCACTTCCCACCTAAGGAGCAGCAAGAGCCAGATGTCTGCTCCTCAATTTAAAATACGTTCCCTGATCTGATGTTCCACACCCCTCACCTGAAGAGGTTCAGATCCATTTCATTTGTAGTTAACAGCTTGCAACTTATACTACATTTAAAGTACTGAAGCAAGCCCTTCAATAATGACCACAAAAGCAATATCAGAATTCATTTCCATAAAGGCATCCAGAAATATTGGTACAGAAAGGAAACCTGCTACTGCACAATTGACCCATCATCATCATTTGTCACTTGTGACCCCAAATAACTTGTGCCTGGGGCAGCTGTCTACTTCACCACACCCTCTCAGCACGTCTAACTTATGGTTAGGTGAAAAAAGTACTGACAAATTACACCAAAGGCATACAGTAAATTCATCAAAAAAACCCAGCAAGTACACTACTACTTCGACCATTACTTTATAGTAAAAATACAATAAAATAAAAAGCCCTCAACAACAGCAATATCATAACACATGGTTTGTTTAAATAATGATAGTGTTACAAAACCATTTTTCAAATGTAAGCCGCAGGGTTAGGGTTGGGGCAAAGTTAGGCTAAGTATTAGAATGCATTACTAAGATGGGGAAGGGGGGGAATGACTGGGAATCTGTGGAACAAAACAGTATTTAAAGTGCATTCTCACACATGTTCATAGGCTCATAGGTATATACCAGGCTAATGACCACCAGGGCCTTTGCATGACTAATTGCGGAACCCAACCCAATCCAACTGCATCCCCGTTGTAACATGCTCATCTAAATTGGGGGGTATGTTAATTAACATATGAAATTGGTACACCTTGTTTGCTGTAGCATAGACTAGATCCAGGCCTGCTGAATCTAGCTTTGTTTATATGCTTGTTGTTTGTTTGCTTGTTATTTCCCTGGAACGCTAATTCCACCTAATACGTGGCTTCTCAGCGCTTCTGTGGATCACTAGTGATATCTGCATTGCTTACTGTACTTATTTCCTTGTTTCACTTGAAAGAAAGTTACTGTTTGTCATTTTTGGATTTAAGTTACCTGTAACACATTGCACTTAAGTTACCTGGCACTTGCTCACTAAAGCAATTATATAAGTCAGCACTAAAAATTAAAAGCACTATACCCTCACTCCCCACTGCCCCTTGTTTTCAATTATAAAGGAATTCCCAATATTATTCTAGCATGTCCAAAGGTCAGTTGTCAATCTCCTCTCCGGTCCAGCTGATGAATCTGGGAATCTTGAGGCAATGTTACAACTGCCTCATGTACACAGACAACCCTCTCCTCCTCCCAACAAATTCCAACACATGTGGGAGATGCAACCATATAGCCAAACTGGAGGCTAAACTCTCTCAACTCAGTACTGGCATAACCAGTCAGGAGGAGAAGGAAACCACACTCACTACAATTCCAGTCTCACATAGACCTACCACGACAGCAAACCAAACACATAATCACACAAAAACATACTCGGAGGCTCTAAATAAAGATCTGCCTAAGCAGCAGAGACCTCCAAAGCAGACACCCAAGCAACCGCTACCCCAAAACAAAACACGTGCAACACATATCTCACAAAGCCAGTGTGCCGAACAGTCACAGCTCTTAAGACTAAACAACACACCTGATACACTTGTAATAGGTGACTCTATCATCAGGCACACTGACGTCCTGCTCACCAGGCTGAACAAGGAGAGGGTCACGGTGAGCAGCCTGTCGGGCGCTGGGATCCGCCACATAACACAAGCACTCAGGTCACTCCAAGGCAAGTACAAATATGACTCAGTCATTGTCCATGCTAGTGTGAATGACCTGAGACGTACCTCCCTGGACTACATGAAAAGAGACATAGAGGAGCTCTCTGAGCATGTAGCCCAGGCTGGTATGACCCTGACCTTGAGTAGCATCTTACCCTCACCAAGAATGATGCCACAATATGAAGACAAGATGATCAATTTCAACAATTGGCTTAAGTACTGGTGTCATTCAAAGGGGATCCAATGCCTGTCAGCTTGGGATGATATGCTCGACAAGCTACGATGCTTCGCTAGGGACGGCTTGCACCTGTCACCCCTGGGCTTTCGGATATTGGCAAAGGCTCTTGCTACCCCCATCGTGCCTTTTTTAGGCAAGGCTCAAAAGACAAACCCACCTCCATAGGTATCACAAGGGATAAGAAACTAAGAGTAATGCTACTCAATGCCAGAAGTCTAAACCTCAAGATGCACGCACTCGAAACTCTCCTTAGCATGGAGAACATCGATATCTGTGCAGTAACAGAAACCTGGTTCAGGGCTCCCGAGAGCACCCCAGCACTACCAGGTTATACCTCATACCATGCTTTTCGGCCCCAAAACTTGGACCGAACCACAAAAGAAGGGGGAGTATCAATATTCATCAAAGATACCCACACCTCCAGGTTGGTGGCAAAGCACGAAGCATCACAGACTATCCATGTGCAACTAACAGTGGGTAAAGCTGCCTTCCAGTTTATAGCCTGCTACAGACCACCCTCCCAAACCCAGGAACCCCACTCGGACTTCCTGAGAACACTGGAAAATATCAAGGTCTCTCCAAACACCATTATATTGGGCGACTTCAACTACCCAAACATAGACTGGGAGCATTACTCTAGCTCCAACACCCTAGCCCAAAGGTTCCTAGAATTTATAAACTCAAATGCTATGAAACAACTTGTTACCACTCCCACAAGAGGGGAAAACATACTGGACCTGATCATCACCAACATGGGGACTCTATGCTCCAGACCAGAAGTGTATCCCTCACTGGTAAGATCAGACCATAAACTAATCTCACTGGATATTCACATCCCGGCCCCACCCCCTGCCCAGAAAACCACAGTGAAAAACTTCTCTAAAGCAAATTTCACACTCCTCAAAACCGAGGTGGAATCCTTCAAAGCCCCCGGGCCTGTGGAAAATACGACCCAGACCGCAGAATCCTTTATAAACGCATTCTATGAACACCTTCAAGAATGCATGGATCATGCGATCCCAAATAAAACCAAGACCTAATCCTCCAAAATCAGACGTCCTGTCTGGTGGACCCCAGCCATAAACAAACTATACAATCGAAGGAGGAAGCTACTAAATGATAGAGCAAAATCCCAAAAAGGGAAGGCATCACTGATCAGTATTAGCAAAAAACTACGGGCACTCATAAAATTGTCTAAGGCCAGCTTCGAGAGAAAAATTGCGCAGGACACTAAGGATAATCACAAGGCTTTCTTTAGTTATGTTAGGAACCTGGGTGGGAATTCCCAGATATGCTCCGAATTAGTCCAAAATGACAAAAAAATACACCGAACCCACAGACATTGCCAACATCCTAGCTGACAGGTTCAGCGCAAACCCCCCCCCCCACCAAAAGGGCAAATATCTATCCCAGCAGAGTGCTGCTCCCCTGACATCTCAGATGCTCAGGTAAGAGCCGCCCTCTCCCAAGCAAAAAACACAGCATCAATGGGACCAGACAGTGTCCCGGGCTGCATCCTACATGAACTCCAAGAAGAGCTAAACCCAAACATAAAACTACTGTTCAATCTTAGCCTTACTACAGGATATGTGCCCAAAGAGTGGCGTATAGCAACAGTGGTCCCTCTCCATAAAGGTGGTGCCTCAACGGATCCAGGAAACTATCGCCCCATAAGCCTGACTAGCTTGGTCTGCAAAGCTATGGAAAGGATCATCATGGAACTCATAAATAAAGATATTGGGGACCTACAGACACTGGATCCTACCCAGTTCGGCTTTGTTAAGGGCAGATCCTGCCTCTTAAACCTGGTTGATTTCTTTGAAACAGTCACCAAGGCCATTGACGAGGGAAAGGTGGTCCACACAGTCTACCTGGACCTAGCAAAAGCCTTCGATACAATACCCCACTCGGGCATTATAGATAAGCTCACCAGCTTAAATATAAACCCCTATGTCACTAGATGGATTGCAAACTGGCTCAAGGACAGAACCTACATGGTTAGAATTGCTGGAGCCATGTCAGACTCCAAACCAGTTACAAGTAGTGTCCCACAAGGCTCAGTCCTGGGACCTCTCTTGTTCTGTATATATTTCTCGGAGGTACAGGCCAACATGGAAGGACTGTGGCTGACCAAGTTCACATATGACTGCAAACTGGGTGCCATAATTGACTCTTCAGCTGACACAAGAATCCTCCAAAAGGGCCTCATAGAAACAGACAACTGGTGCCAGAGCCATGGCCTCAAGCTAAATGCCAAAAAGTGTATAGTCATCCCCTTTGGCAAAAACAAAGTGCCCACAAATTACCACATAGGTTGTAATCCATTAAGTACAGAAGAAGTAATTAGGGACCTGGGGACCCAAGTTGATAGCAATCTCTCATTTGACAACCACGTGGCCAAAGTGGTTAGAAAACATTTTATATAGCCCACCTAATCATGAAGGGATTCACATCTAGATCATAGGAGGTCATCGTGCCTCTTTACTCATCCCTCATCAGGCCCATAATTGAGTACAATGCCCCTTTTGGGATGTACCTTACCAGACACCTGCAGCAACTGGAAAGACCCCAAAAGTACCTCACCAAGAGGATCAAAGGGCTCAAACAGATGCCATATGCTGCCCGGTTAAAGAAACTCCAGCTCTACTCAGTGGCATACCGCCTGTTCAGAGGCGATCTGTGCCTGACGTATAAAGCCATGTCCAACCCGGAATTAATGGACATGCTGCACCTCAGAAAATCCAAATCCCATCGAGCTACGCGCTCGAGAGACTTGAACCACAGAACTGAAATAAATAGGACATGCTGGAGGGACAGATTCATAACCCAGAGGCTCCCTTCACTCTGGAATAAAATCCCAGTCCAGGTTAGGCAGAGTCCCTCATTGACTCTCTTCAAGAGGAATCTTGATGAGTGGATGGGAGATTGTAGGTTTACCCTGGGTATCACTTCTGTGTCACTGTTAGACAGAGGCACAGTATACTAACCTCGAAAAAGAGCATAGCAAAATAAATTTAAAATGGGTGGCGAAAGCCAAACACACTCTGGCTAAGCTTATAAATACCCTAGGGCAGATAGCCTAGTATGAACCTATGAACCTAGAGGTCTCCTACAGTAGTTTATACGGTTAGGGAGTAGAGTTAAATAGTGCTAGGATATGGTATTAGATAGTGGTATGACATGGTATTAGTATTATCTGACTCACACGTTAGCTGGTCTGAGCTTAAATCCATGCAATGCTTCACTAAATTACAGGTTACTGTCCTAGCACTACTTTTATAGGTAAACTTAACTGTCCAACCACTGCAGAAATTAAAGTGAAATATAACTCCTGAACCCTCTGACCAATAAAATGAATACACTTTGACCCCCTCTGGAGTGCTTCCAAGGCCAGATAATCCAGGCAAACACCTTCTACCATAAGATGGATGACCTTAGTCCTCTTAATGTAAAAACACAGCAAAAAGGGAACCTCACAAGGTGATTACAAAACAAAGCATTTCAAGTACCAAACAGTAAAGGAGAAAAGGCTATTTGTAGCAAAAATACACTTTAAATGCTCAGAAAATTGCAAAATACAAGCATCAATCATGTAAACGGTGATAAACAAGGGAAATAATACAGCTTGAGAACTTATCAGTGGAAATACTTCCTGAAGCCCAGGCTAGTATCCAAGGTTTGCTGAGCTCTGTGGAAATGAGCACATAAATTTGTAAATATGTCAGATTTATAGAAACAGAAATGAAAGTGAAATCTAACTCCTGAGCCCATTGACCAATAAAGTGACTAAAATTTGAGCCTCTCTGGAGTGCTTCCCAGCTCAGACAGACCAGGCAAACACCTTCAGACACAAGATGGATGACCTTAGTCCTCTTAATGGTAAAGTACAGCAATAAAGGACCCACACAAGGTGATTACAAGACAACACAGCTCAAGTACTAAACAGATTAAACAGTAAAGGAGAAAAAGTGATTTGTAGCACAAAGTTCAGAAAATTGCAAAATACAAGCAGTGGTCACTTAAACAGTAAAAAACAAGTGCAATAATAAAGTTTGGAAACTTAATAAATACCAACTAAGAAAGAAAAAAACTTGCTAAAAAAAAACAACTGACCACGAGCAAAATGCAAACAATTTTTTAATACACAACGCTTCGGCCTGAAAACAGCCTTCCAAGAATAACAAACACATCACACTCATTCACTTAAATACAAAATAATAATTAGATAATTGTCAAGCAATTATTTAATCATATGCTTCCAGTTACACTCTTTGTTTAAGCCATATAACTCTAAGGTATTACACTTTAAAATAAGTAATGTTTCCTTCACCAATAATTTATCTTTAATATTAACACATTCCCCAATAATAAAACTAATTTTATCCAAAACAGATGCCCTTAAATAATCTGGATTAGCTGCATGAATATTTTTGAAATGTGCACCCAAAGACTCTCCATCTTTTTATTTTTAATAACTCTGATATGTTCCTGCAGACGTATTTTAAAAGATCTACCAGTCTCTCCAATATAAAACAATTTACAAGTACATTTCAACACATATACAATGCTTTCAGTATTACAAGTATGAATTTCATTTGGATAAAATTTTATCCCATTAATGACAGAAAACTTTTTTACAACATATTTACAAATAGAGCATTTATTACAAGAAAATGTACCCATATTAAAAGATATACTTCTATACAGCGTTAGACTTGGTGGAATACATTTTTTATGTAGCACCATATCTGCAAAGTTCCTTCCTCTTTTATAACATATATGCACATTATTTTGCAATAAGTTTGCCTAACTTTTGTCCCTTAGCATAGGCCAATAATACCTCACTTATTTAACTATTTGTTCAGTTAAAACATTGTATGTAGTAACGAAAATAAGTCTCTTTATCCTTACTGTTGTTACTTTTACACAAATTCCTTACATATCTTCTTTCATAAAGATTACTACATTAGGGAATCTATTCCATAATGTTTATTTAAAACGTTATGTCCAGAATTTATCATAATTTCTTTATCATATCCTCTTTTAATAAACATTTCTGTCATTCTACACATTTCTTTATAAAACTCACTATCCAAACTTCATAATTTTTCTTTCCGTAAAAACTCATTATATGGTAACATAAACATTAAATGTGGGGGATGGCAGCTAGTGCCATATAAAAAAACAAATTAATATTATCAAACTTCCTATGAATTGCAGTGCACATCTTTTCATCTATATTTCACAACAAATTTATATCTAAATAAGCTACATGCTTACCAATCTGGACTCCATCAAATTCTAAACCAAAATTATTCACCTGTATATCTTGAATAAAACTTTGGACATCATTAAAACCTCCATCATGTCTGTACCAAAAATACTTAACTACATGTGATTTTAAAAAGTTATGTCTATATATATTATCAATCTCAAATTTAGCCATAACAATATTCGCATATATTGGGCAAAAGATGTCCCCATGGCTGTACCCTGGATTGGGTGAAAAATTTCTCCATTAAACTTAAAATAATTATTCTGAAGGCAAAAATAGACTAACTCAATAAAATAATGTGACATAGGTGCATCTCCTAAAAATAAAATAAGGACTCAATCCCTACAGCATGTTTAATGTTTTTATATAGACTTTTTACGTCTAACTTAAGCAATACATGTCTTCCTTTCATATAATGTCTTTAATTTTATCCAACAAATCTTGACTATCTTTAGTATATGATGGAATTTTCATTACAAAAGGTTTTAGAAAGTCATGTAAAAACCCCATATTACTCAAAAATATTTTTGTTTTTACTGTCCTTTTTGTTGTGTGATGGAGTTGAATATCTGTTACTGTTGTGAACCTCAGTTTGCAGTGAAATTTTTTGTCTAGAGGCCTGTCTTGTTTTCTTTGTGGCAGAGAGAGAACTGGACTGGTTTAATCTGGTTAGGGGCATTCCTGCAAAACTGTTATTGTTTATTGGATAATTGGGCTGGTTTCTGTTCTCTGCCTTTAATTGCCAGAGTTTGAAATCAGATATACCTGTTTGCTGAAGCTGTTCTAAGCTGCACAGAGGCTGACCTACTGCCTGCTGTAATATTGGGAAAAGATACGTGTTTATTTTCAATTGTCTTGGCACTTCTCATTTAATACATATCTCTGTAATCTGTACAGCTTTTTTCCCACCCACCCCACAGCTCTTGTGGTGGTCTTAAGTCTTGGTGGCTTTGAGTTGCCAGCCTCTGGTATAAAGTTGATACTGGACACTCCCCCCAGTCACATTACATCAGCTCATTCTACTGTTTATAGACTTATAGTGAGAACTTAGCAAAGGCCCACCCCTTTAACTTCTGAATATTGAATTATCTCATTATCTTCTGTCTCTTCACTTTACACTGAAAAAAAAAAAGTTTCCTGCCTTTTCTGTAACTAGTATAGTCCAGATACAGATTTGCTGTATCCTGGACTGTTTGTAAGCTTTTGAGATCTGCTAGTTCTCTCCTCTCCTGCACTTTTACTAGCTTATTGGTCGAGCACTTTACCAGACTTCTTGTCTTTATTATTGTAGCACAGAAAAGTGCAACCAGCACTAAACGTTCTACAAGGAAACTCCAATACTTATTAGTAATGCCTACACCTTCAGGCATGTCTAAAGGTCAGTTCCCTTTGCTTTCTCCTGTTACCCTGGTGAACTTGGGCATCCTGAGGCAATGTAGCAGCTGGCTCATGTACATTGATAACCCTCTCCTCTTACCTCCCAATACTCAGACTTGCGAAAGATGCACTTATATATCCAAATTGGAAGCCACGCACTCTCCAACCAAGACCGAAATAACTGGTCAAGAGGAGAAGGTCAACACTTGCACTAAACCACATGGAACACATAGCCCTCCAGAACACACACCGGCACTGCCTTCACATAAAAACACAAACCACACACCCACCTTCGCAGAGGCGCTCAATAAAAAACTACCCAAACAGGGGAGACCTCCAAAGCAGAAACGCACTCAACTACCACAACACCACACAAATCACAAGACACATAACCCTCCTAAACAGATTGCCACTCAACCAAAGCCCCTAAGGCAAAACAGCATGCCAGACACACTAGTCATAGGTGATTCGATAGTGAGACACACTGATTTTCTACTCACTAGGTTGAATAAGGAGAAAGTAACAGTAAAGCTGCCTGTCAGGTGCCAGGATCCACCACATAACCCATGCACTCAGCTCTCAACAACAGGTACAAATATGATTCTGTCATTGTACATGTGGGTGTGAATAACCTGAGATGTACCTCCCTGGACTACATGAAAAGAGACATGGAGGAGCTCTCAGATTATGTTGACCAGGCAGGTATGATCCTAGCCCTGAGCAGCCTCATACCATCACCCAGAATGATACCACAGTACAAGCAGAAAATTATTGATTTCAACAATTGGCTAAGTTTCTAGTGTCATTCTAAGGGGATCAAGTATCTGTCTGCCTGGGATAACATGACTGACAGACCTTGATGCTTTGCCAGAGATGGCCTGCATCTGTCACCCCTGGGCTTCTGGATACTGGCCAAGGCTCTTGCCACTGCTATAGTGCCTTTTTTAGGCGGTGTTTCAAAGACCAAATTATCACTGTAACAGCTACAAACAAATGCAATCTGAGGGTCATGCTGCTCAACGCTAGGTCTAAATCTCAAAATGCACTCGCTTGAAGCACTCCTTAAAATGGAGAACATCGACATTTGGGCTGTAACAGAGACCTGGTTCAAGGCAGCAGAAAGCACCCCTGCATTACCAGGCTATAACTCATTCCACACCTTTTGGCACCAGAACTTGGACCGAAGCTCCAAACGTGGTGGTGGTGTTTCCATATTCATAAAGGATACGCACACCTCCAGACTGGTAGCCCAACATAACACATCAGAGATACTTCAGGTGCAGCTAACATTGGGTAAGACAGCGATTCAGGTCGTAGCCTGCTACAGGTCCCCAACCACGTCCCAAGACTCACACTCCACATTCCTAAGCACCCTGGAGAATACCAGGGTCCAACCTAACACTCTTATACTGGGTGACTTCAACTACCCCTCCATTAACTGGGAAAACTACTCATACCAATTCACTTCCCCAATGTTTCTTGGAATTCATTAATTCCAATGCCCTGGACCAGCTTGTTCTTACCCCCACTAGAGGTAGCAACATCCTTGACCTGGCTATTACTAACATAGGTGACCATTGCTCTATACCAATAGTCAACTCCTCCCTGGTTAGATCCAGCCACAAAATAATCACCTTGGAAATCCACATCCCTCCCACCCCTCCTGCAAAGGTAACCAACATAAACAATTTCTCCAAAGCTAACTTTGGACTCCTAAAAACATTGGTGGCTAACTTCACGGCAACCATGCAATTGGAGAACAGCTGCATGACCGCCAAATCATACACTAATGCCCAGTATGAACACGTAAACAAGTGCATGGATCTCCCCATACCAAATAGAACCAAGATGCTCTCCTCCAAAAAAAGGAAGCCAATCTGTCGGTCCCCTGCCATAAACAAACTCTGCAACAGAAGGAGGAAACTGATCGCAATAAGGTGAAGTCCCAAGACTGGAAAAACTCCCTTGGTCAGCCTCAACAAAAAGTTGAGATCCCTCATCAAATCCTCTAAGGCTAGCTATGAAAACAGAATTACAGCAGATAGTAAAGACAACCACAAGACATTCTATAGTTATGTAAAGAATCTCCATGGCAATACCCAGATTTGCTCGGAGCTACTGCACAATGATACCTCCTATACCGAGCCAACAGATATTGCCAATATACTGGCTGACAGATTCAGTGCCAACTTTACCCCTCTCTCCCCCACCAAAGGACCAATTACAATACCAGTAGATTGCCAGGCACCCAGTATTACTGCTGCAAAGGTTAAAACAGCACTGTCCAAGGCCAAGAATACAGCTTATATGGGATGTGACAATATCCCTGTCTGTGTTCTACATGAAATACAGAGTGAACTGGCACCTCATCTATGTGCCCTGTTCAATCACAGCCTCACTTCAGGCTTTGTCCCTACAGAATGGCGCACTGCTACAGTCATCCCTCTTCACAAAGGAGGTGCAACTACAGACCCTAGGAACTATCGCCCCCATGAGCCTGACGAGTCAGATATGCCAAGCTATGGAACGCATCATTATGGACCTAATAAACAAGGATATAGGGAATCTCCAAACTCTGGATCCCACACAGTTTGGTTTTGTGAAGGGTAGACCATGCCTACTCAACCTGGTCTACTTTTTTGAGTCAGTGTGGATGAAGGCAAGGTGGTTCATACAGCCTACCTTGATCTGGCCAAGCCCTTTGGTACCATTCCCCACTCAGAATTAATAGAAAAACTCACTAAGCTAGGGATCAACCCCTCTATCACTAGGTGGGTTACAAACTGGCTCACAGATAGAACCCACAGTGTGAAAGTAGCTGACTCCAAGTCAGACTGCTGACCAGTCATGAGTGGAGTCCCACAGGGTTCAGTCCTGGGTCCTCTCCTGATTGGTATCTACTTCTCTGAAGTCCAGGCCAACATGAAGGGACTCTGGCTGACAAAGTTTACAGATGATTGCAAGTTGGGTGTCATAATTAACTCCCCAAGTGATGTTGACATCCTACAGAAAGGCCTCACTGAGACCAACGACTGGTGTCAGTACCATGGCCTTAACCTCAATGCTAAAAAAATGTGTCATCATCCCCTTTGGGAAAAACCCAGTTCCCATGAATTACCACATCAATGGTAGTCCACTGAACACAGAAGGCGTTATAAGAGATCTGGGAACACAGGTTGACAGCAACCTCTCTTTTGACCACCACACTGCCACTGTGTTCAGAAAGTCCTTCTATGTGGCACATCTCATTACTAAGGGTTTTGAATCCAGGAAGAAAAAGGTCATTGTCTCCCTCTACTATTTCCTCATTAGGTCAATCATCGAGTACAATGCCCCATTTGGCATGTACCTCATTAGACACCTGCAACAACTGGAGAGGCTGCAAAGGTACCTCACAAAGAGGATCCTAGGCCTTAAACACTTGTCCTACATGGACAGACTTAAAAAAACTCCAACTATTCTCTGTCTCATATTGCCTACTTACAGGCGATCTCTGCTTGACTTACAAAGCCATGTCTAACCCAGCTCTGTTAGAAATGCTACATCTAAAGAAATACCAATCCCTCCACACTACACGCTCCAGAGACCTCAACCTCATTACCACAATCAACAGAACAAGCTGGAGAGACAGGTTCCTAACCCAGAGGTTGCCCATGCTATGTAATAGACTTCTCATACATGTCAAGCGGAGTGCCTCACTGGCCCTCTTCAAGAGAAATCTTGATGAGTGGATGGGAAATAGAAAATTCACCCCGGGGATCACTCCAGTGACTCTACTCAACAGAGGCACTGGGAACTAAGACTGGGTGGCATGATGCCAGGGTATTCCTATGGGCTATGCTTGTAAAGGCTCCAGGGCCATTAGCCTAGTACACATCTGTGAACCTATGAACAAAAGGTCGACCATACATATTGTCAACACCTTTATGTATTTTGGGCAGACAATAAAATGATGCAATGCATGTATTATCAATTCCAAACTTTTTATCTAAGTATAGTTTGGTAAAATACCCCAAAAGTAGACCTTTATTTAATAAAACTAGATATTCATCCATTGCTTTATAATAACATTTCACATCACATCATATATATCAGTATTATTCAGATGTGCATAACAAATTTCTGCATATTGTGCATGATTCATAATAACAATTTTATTCCCTTTATCTGCTGGCTTCACCACCAATCTATGATCTTCACATAATATTTTAAAGGTGACCTATTGCTCTTTGCTCATATTATATTTCACATTTTGTTTACTATTCAGCAAACTATAAAACAGATCTTCCACATGATAATTTTGGAAACTTACCTTTGCCTGGATGGCACTGGATTCAGTGGAAACACTTTTTGAAGCACAAGGTAGTATCCAAGGCTTGCTGAGCTCTGCTGAAATGACTGTATGCTCTATACATATTCATAATGAAATATTCCATATTCCATTGAAATAGACATCACTGTTATGAGTGGTTAGATGGAACTTATTACACAGATTCCTGATTACACTGCTGCAACAGATTGAGACACATCTTCCTAGGGTGTAACTACCTCTACCTCATTATATGAGAAGCAATTCAGTACTAAGTGACCCCATTATGTATTCCTGGGAAATCTATCTCATTTATGTCTTATTACTCTGGCTCTCATTTATGCCGTATTACTCTGGCAATTACACTACAGTCATTTCTAGGGATGTATGGATAATACTTTGGAACATAACCTTAAAAGTTGATTTGATTAGCACCATATTGTAAGTAGCACTTCTTCACCATTGCATCTATATATCATCTACCAATATTATTCCTAGCCATACATCTCTTTCTTCTTATATGACTGTACATTAGATGTGTCATGGGGATACACAAGAGGAAAGCAAACTTCACTGAGCAGAAGAACAAGGTCCCCTTCAGTGCCATTCATAGAAACAGAGCTCTCTTACTGAGTCACAGCAGAAATAGAGACGCATGTGATAGACAGTGTATAGACAATGTGTCTGACATAGATTCATAGATTGTTACTAGGCTAATGACCAGGAGGCCTTTCTAAGTCTAGCCATGTTTTCCCAAAAGAATAATGACGTCCTGTACCCAAATAGGACATTGAGGGCCAGGCATTTATAAATCACCTCTGTCCATAAGGGACATGGGTGCCAAGCCCAGAGTAAAATTTCTATTCCCCATCCACTAGTCTAGGTTGTGCTTAAATTGGGTAATAGAAAAACTCAGCTTCACATGGATAGAAAGCCTGTTCCATGAGAGGGGCAGTCTCTGGGACATATATCTGTCTCTCCAGCATGATCTACTTAAGTCACAGACAAAATTCACATCTTTAGACTTAGGAATATATAGATGATTCAAAAGTGTGGGGCTTGCAGATGCTTTGTAAGCTAGGCATCATTCAACAATCTATAGGAGACTGAGAAGAGGGAAAAGGCTTTAAGGCACTTTACATAAGAAGGAACATGGCTCCCCCATATTTGTGAGTAAGAGTTCAAGGATGTTTGTACCCCTGGTAGGAGAATGGACCAAGAATCTATAAAAAACCTTGCTACAGTGCAAAAAGCCCAAAACTCAGACCAGGACTAATATAAAATTATTTTAATAATTAGAAATTGCTAAGCGCTTTCGTTTCCATAAATGGAACTTCATCTCAACAATGCCATACTTATCCAATTCATTTAAAAAATGTTTACCTAAGATCACATGAACCAACATAAAAAAACATAAAATATACATTCACTAGTGTTACAAAATCTTAAATTCTCAACAAATCAGAGGCCACATATATATATTTTTGAGAGCCAAAATAAGCTCCATGTTTAAACCTCATAATGTTTTAGTTTTAAAATACAACTGATGGAACAAATTTCATTTAGTCCTGGATAGTTTGTCACGTTAAGGAACAACTGCCGCCATAATTCACAGCTCACAATGCATTCATCCATAAATCCACCTTGTGGGTCAAAAATTATTTATTCTGGTACAAAAAAATGCAAATTCATGCCCTACATTTACTTCAATCAGTTTAAATAATGCACCAGTATTCTTCTTTTTCTTGATATTATATGTGTGCTCATGTATACATTCCCTCAATTTCCTAACAGTTTTTTCTAATATAGAATGCCTGACATGATTTACACATGTTTTGAGTCACAAGAAAAATGGTCCCTAGTGTGGATGGTCTTCTCCTTAATCAAACATAATTTGTTTTTAAAATATAGGGACAATGGGGAGAATGGCCAGACTTAGACATACCAGCCCCTTGATAATTCCTTCCTTTTGCTGGAAAAAATTTTCCCCCCTCTCCAAATAGTTCTTAAAACACTTATCTTTTCTTAAAGTTATTAGGTGTCTTTCTCTCAACTTCTTTACCAGTTCTGAATTTACATTAAATAAAGTCCAGTTTTTTGTGTAAAAAGTCCAAAATTAGGCTGCTGTCCAAGGTAAAAGAACTAATAAAAGATCTCCCATACTTTTTCTGTGGTTAATATTTGTTACCACATGTTCTCTCTTAGTCCGTAAAATTAAAGGGGTATAATATCCATTCCTCCTCTTAACTACCATTTCCTCCTTTCTTGGACTAGCAAAGTGAGGTGGGTATCCTCTTTTGTAAAATATATTGACAAGAAAGTTGCATTCTTGTAAAACATCTCAAAATTGGATACCATCCATGCCAGACAAGCTGACACTTAACCACAGCTTTTTTTTCTGATATATAGGGTGGAAATTGTTGCAGTCTAAAAAAGAATAAAAAAATGTCAGTTTCTTGTAGATGTTGGTACTAAAACTATTGTGTTCACAGTTTTTTTTTATCTCAATATCCAGATAGCTTATAGCATCATTATCGGTACTAAATGTGAAATTCAAAAATTCAACTAAGAGTGTTGTTAATATACTGAATAAAATCATCCAATCTACTTTGAGAATCTGTCCAAAAGATGAAAATGTCATCCAAAAATCTGGTTTACATAGACCAGGAATTAATGAATTCATTATTGCACAGGTAGCTAGATTCCCAATGGGCCACAGCAAAATTAACAAAAATGGAGGCACAAGCTGCCCCCATTGCTACTCCAGTTTTCTGTCTAAACATTTGTCCCTCAAAGAAAATAAAATTATTTTCTAATACTATCACAATTAATGTCATTAAACCATTTAACTTGGAAGGAAAAATGTCAAAAGTAGTACTCATACATTCCAAAAACCACTGCACCCCAATATCACGAGGAGTAACCATGTATAAATTGTTCACATTTATATTAAAAAAATCCTTGCATTACTAAGAGGCACCTCACTAATATTATTTAAGAAATCCCAAGAATCTTTACAAATCTGGGAAAAGCATGCAATGCTTTTTTGAGCATCATGTCCAACAATTGTGCCAAAAATGTGTTCTGTAACCTGCTGGGTCTACTGTGGGTCTCAAAGGTGGGTTGTTGATGCATTTGTGGACATTGGGAATGCCAAGCATTCTGAGTAGTATAGGTCTGTCACTAGCCATAAACAAAAACATGTCTATTAATTTGCCCTTATAAAAACATGTCCTTCAACAAGAAATCTATCTTACTGTATGGAATATTAATCTCACTGTGTGAAACTTCCTCATAGGTATCCTTCATAAGCAAGGAATTCATATGGTTTGAGTAGTCAGTTCTGCCCATAATAACCAGCCCTCCCCCTTTGTCCAGTTTCATTATTCTCAAATCAGTATTTGCACAAATTTCATTGAAAAACATATGTTCTAACTTAGTGATGTAATGTTTAAAATCAACAGGTTAATCTAAAAGATGTCTGATGTCTAATTCACATATTTTTTCAAAAATTTGTAAAACCTGATGGGCTAGGGGGTTAAAAATACTAGGCCTATGTGGACAGGAAAAAGACAAAAAATAATTATCTGAATCAAGCCATAGTGCCAAGTTCAATTTCCTAATGTATAATTTAAAATTAGTCAACACATTCATTATATGTGCTCTTTTAGCCAGCACAAAAATAATGCCTTAAGCTAGAATGTCTGCATGAGAACAATCAAACCATTTCAAATAGTTGTACATTTTAAAGTCCTTGGAGCTGTTAAAGATAATCTCCACCAGATTGGTGCCAGGGGTCTCCAAGCTCAAAAAAACTAGTCGTTCCTTTTCTTGTTGGTCCTTTTCTTCGGTCTTGCTCCCTGTTTTATATATGACTATTCATCCATCTTGTAATTTTATTTTCCTTCCCGAAAGCTGGAATTCCTGCTCATAATTCACCCCGACCTCCTTGGTGGTGTGCAATCTAAATGCGTGGACCTGCTGTCACTTGAAGCTTCAAAATCTGAAACCGGTTAGTATTAGAAAACAATTTTATTTTCTTTGAGAGGCAACTGGAGTAGCAATGGTGGAGCTTGCACTCCCATTTTTGCTAATTTTGTTATGGCCCATTGGAAATCTAGTTACCTGTTCATTTCATTAATTCCTGGTTTATGTATATCAGATTTATGGATGATATTTTCATCTTTTGGACAGATTCCCAGAGTAGATTGATGATTTTACTTGGTATAGTAACAACACTGTTGAATTTCTGAATTTCATATTTAGTACTGATAAGGATGTTATAATCTGGATATTGAGATAAAAAAGACTAATAACACAGTAGATTTAGTACCAACATCTATAGGAAACCAACATTTTTACCCTACAACAGCTGGCACCCTATATATCAGAAAAAAGCTGTGGTTAAGAATTAACTTGTCCATTTGGCATGGATGGGATATAATTTTGAGGAGTTTTTACAGGAATGTGACTTTCTTGTCAATATATTTTACAAAAGAGTATACCCACCTCACTTTGTTAATCTAATAAAGCAGGAAATGGTAGTCAAGAGGAAGAATGGATTTTACATCCCTTTAATTTTAGAGACTAAGAGAGAACATGGGGTGAAGAATATTACACAACAGAAAAATATGGGGGATTTTTTATTAGTACTTTTACCTTGGACAGCAGCCTAATTTTGGACACTTTGCACAAAAACTGGACTTTATTTAATGAAAATTCAGAATTGGTAAAAAAGATGGGAGAAAGGCCGCTGACAACTTACAGCAAGGATAAATGTTTTAAGAACTATTTGGAGGGGGGAAACATTTTCCCAGTGTCCCTATATTTTACAAACAAATTGTGTTTTGATTAAGGGGAAAACCATCCATGCTAGGGGCTGGTTTTCTTGTGACTCACAATGTGTGGTATATTTATCTCAATGTAAATCATGTCAAGGATTCCATATTGGAAAAACTGGTAGGAAATTGAGAGAATGTATCTATGAGCACAATTATGATATCAAGAAAAAGAGGAACACTAATGCATTATTTAAACATATTGAAGTAAATGTAGGGCATGAATTTGCATTTTTTGTACTAGAACAAATAATTTTCAACACGCGAAGTGGATTTATGGATAAATACATTGACAGCCATGAATTGTGGTGGCAGTTGTTCCTTAACGTGACAAACTATCCAAGACTAAACTAAATGTGTTCAGTCAGTTGTATTTCAAAATCAAAAAATTATGAGGTTAATAAATGGAATTTATTTAGGCATCAAAAACTTACATGTGGCCTGTGTTTTGTTGAGAATTTAAGATTTTGTAACACTAGGGAATGTATGTTTTTTATGTTAATTGATATTTTAATCTGATTGGATCGGATTAATCATGTGATCTTAGGTAAAGGCTTATTAAATGAATTGGATAATACATTGCATTGTTCTGATGAAGTTCCATTTATGGGAATGAAAGCACTTAACAATTTCTAAGTATTAGAAGAATTTTATATTAGTTCTGGTACATGTTTTGGGCTTTTTGCACTACAGCAAGGTTTTTATAGATTCTTGGTTCATTTATCCTTGTTTTGGGTTCTTGATTTTGGGGAGAATGGACCAGTGTTCCAGGATGTTGGCATAAATGAAGTTTAGGAATCATAAAGCTTGTGTATTGGAAGTGGTGCAGGATTCCCAATCTGTAGAGGGGTAGTTGAGATCCCCTATGAAGATTGTATTGGGTTGAATGGTGAGTGACTTCAGTACATTGAGATTGGTAGTATGGATTTCCTGGGATATGGAAGGGGAATCTATAGGTTGCAAGTATATGGTATGAGATTGTGTTTATGGTGAGGTGCACATGTATGAGTTCTAGTGGGTCATACACATTAACTAGTCTGGATATGAGGTTGTTTTTAATATGGACTGAGACTCCTCTACATTTAGTTCCCTCTGGTCTACAGGTATGAAAAGCATTATAACTGTGCACTGCTGGGAGTACTCTCTGTGAGTTTAAACCATGTCTTAGTTACTACACAGATGTCTACACCCTCCAGAGAGAGGAAGGCTTGCAAGGGAGAGGAGTTTCTCATTAAGACTTCTAGCACTGAGCAGTATCACCTTCTGATATTCCTTCTTAGATTTAGTTAATCTAGGAGGTTTATCAGTTTGGCATTGACTAAAAAAGGCACTTTGGGAGCAGAAAATGCTATTGTCAATATCTGAAAGTCTAGAGGGATAAGTGTCGACCATTTGTGGCAAAGCAGCATGGTCTGCCACCCATGTCCTCCCAGGCTGTCAAATATTATACCAGATACAAACACTCTCCTTCTCCTTAGTATAAAACAACTCTGACCCAGCAAAGGCTTTAAAGACACCAGCCGTAGTCACAAATCGGACACCAAAGTGAAGCAAATACGTTCTTTATTCTCTCTCTAGCGCCTCAGTGTTTCCACCTTCAAGGAATATCAAAGCCATACAAAATACATATATTTTTATATAACAATCAATTATCTACACACACACCCATTAATTAAACAATTTTCCCCTTAAAGTAAACATTTCCAATTCAATTCATTATTCAGGCCATTAGGCACCAAAGTTTTATATTTTAAAATATAAATACTCTCCTTATATAGGAGTTTTTGTTTCAATATAGTCACATCATTACCTATATTTTCTACAATTTCTAAAATTGTACCCTCTAACAAAGTAGTGTCACTATTATGCAACATGTTAAAATGTGTGGCAACAATTTTATCTTCTCTTCTATTTTTAACATCCCTAATATATTCCATAAATCGGATGTGGAATTCACGTTTAGTTTCCCCTATATAATAAAGTGAACATGGACATCTTATTGCATAAAGTACTCCTTTACTTCTACAAGAATAGATATCCCTGGGTTCAAACCTAACCCCATTCATATTATTAAAGGTGGTTCTAACATTTGCACATATACTACACCTTTTACAGCAAAATGTACCCCTAGTTGGAAATACTCTTGATATATTTACTTTCAGCATGCAAAACCTACCATGTACTACCATATCTTTAAATTTCCCTTTTATATGAAAATGAAGGTTTTCTACTTAAAACACTAGCTAATAGCCTATCCTCCAATAAATATTTCCAATAATATTCTATCAAACCTCTCATTTCCTCACTTTTAACATTGTATACGACACATAGTAGATTGCATTATTTTCCTTTTCATCCTCTATATTAAAGCCTTGTCTCCAAGGTATACTCTTCCTATTATGTTGGAACCCTTCTCTATCTTTATTCATATTGCCCCAAATTCTTTTTAAGGCTTGTCTCAAAATCTTCGGGTCATAGCCCCTTTGTCTAAACATATGATTAGTTTGTTCCATTTCTCCCAGCAACAAACTTCTATCACTACACAATCTTGAAACACGCACTAACTCCCCATAGGGTAAAGCTTCCAAAACATGGGGGGATGACAACTTGTAGCATGTAAATATTGATTGCCATCCAAAATAAGGTCTAGGTATACCACCTTATTACCTTTTTGAAGTCCATCAAAAGATAGACCAAATGGATTTTTATGCATATCCGATATAAATCCATCTACCCCATCTTTCCCCCTTTATATATCAAATCATCTATAAAACGAAAATAAAAAATCAACATATCTCTTCATAAAATTTAAATCAAATAAAAACTTTTTTTCAAAAACAGACATGAAAAGGTTTGCATACATGGGGGCGAATGCCACCCCCATTGCCGTACCTTGTTTCTGTCTATACATTATGTCATTAAAATAAAAATAATTATTTTTTAAACAAAAATCTATCATATCAATTACAAAACAAGAAAAGGGGCTATTTCCCATATGAAATAAAATTGCTGCTAACCCGTCTTCATGTTTGATGGAAGTATACAAACTTTTAACATCAACCACCAACCAATATTTGTCCTTATTCCAAACTATAGGGGAAATTCTCCACAAAAAATCAAAATTATCTTGTATATAGACTGGGGATTTTTTTACATATGGTAGTAAAATCTCATGTAGCACCAAACCTATGTTGTGTAAAAAATATTTGCAAGCGGAGATAATAGGTCTACTGAGTGGTTTAACCATACTTTTATGTATTTTAGGTAGACAGAAGAAAACAGCTGCCTCACTATTTCTATTAAATAACCTATCCCTAACTTCCTTCTCAGTGAAATAGCCTAACCTTATACTTCTGTCCATCATTCTTTTCAAATTCTACCACTGCTTGCTCATATTTATTCCTATTACATTTCTCATATATATCAATATTATTGAGATGCCCCATGCACATTTCATAATACTGAAATGTATTCATAACAACAATTTTGTTCCCTTTATCTGAGGGTTTTATCACTATATCATTTCTATTTCCCAGTGCTTTTAATACTTGCCATTCTCTCAAAGTCAAATTATAAGAAATTTCCCGCTTATTTGGTAACACACTTTCACAAATATTCTTCACCCCTAAACCCTATCATAGAACCAAACTGTGTGGTATGTTGGTTAACAAAAAGGGGCATAAATTTATTAAATGATGGTATATCTGACACATTAATTCTACAATAAGCATTAGGAAACACATTTTCATCATTGTCGCTCATACATAATTCCCCGTCATCTTCATTGCATGAAAAAAACTATCATCAGATTCATTTGATACAGTACAATTAAGTTCCACATTCTTTTTTCCAAACTCTTTAGAAAAATAATATTTTAAATGTATTTTCCTTAAAAATCTAAATATTTCTTGCTTCACTATGTGCCCCCTAGGTAACACAGTCGGCACAAATTTCAACCCAAGATTCAATACAGATATTTGTTCTGTTGTTAAATAACATTGGGATAAATTTAACACTAAACCTGGTTCAGTACATACCTTAACGTCTGACTCTCTTGTTATATTGTCCCTTTGTCTGTTGTTGTTGTCCCTGTTGGAAATCTGCCTTGTAACCCCTATCCCGGTTACCAGCATATGTCCCAAAACTCCTGTTGCATTTTTGTCCCTGCCAAAACTGTTGTTGATACTGTTGTCCTTCCTGATTCCGAAAAGTCTGCACATGTTCTTCTGGACGTTGTGGTTGAAATAACTCTGGAAAATCCTCTCCCCCATCCGATTCGTAGCGGCTCTCATCTCCAGATGAAACAAACGAGGAAGACACTGTATTTTAGAATCTTACATGCTGACGTTTACGATTCCCAGTTCTACGATTGGTTACATTAGTAAAGGCCACCCCCACCTCATATTCATTAATATCCCTCGTTAGTTTCAACTTTTTCTGCTCAATAAGATCCGTTTTAAGTGAAAGCAATTTTTTATTAATTCTTTCCAAAAAAATAGCAATATTATGAGTGTTCATGGAACTACTAATGGTTTGAGATAAAGTCACCAGTTCCTGTTTTAATTTTTTATGCTTTAACTGATCTCTCTCTAATAAGATGTGTAACCATTCCAACACACACCTATGTGAAGCCTTAAACCAACATTCTTTATACTGCTTATCCATAGAACAACTCAAATCAAAAGGAGTACTTGGATTCTTAACAAATCTAAGTCCCTTGGGAGTAATGTCCAGATCAATATATCTTTGCAGCCCCAAAATATTGAAAAAAGTCCTAGTTTCTTTTTCCAACAGTTTTTCATATTTGTCACACAGTTCTCTCATTTCAGATGGTATCACATTTAGCATCTGCCCCACAGAATTAAAGGGGTCAGATACCCTTTTCGCTCTTTCCTTAGCAAACATATCATATATGGGACTCATACCAGTTCCAGTTTGCCAATTGTCCGTAGTTGCTCCCAACAGCGGTACTGAACTATTCAGATAATGTTCCATGGTTCTCTGAGAACCTGTCTGAGCATTCAGACCACCGGTAGCCCCCAACTGGAAAGCCTCCTCGAAATGCACGAGGTACATCCACATTAGGGTCAGATGCCATACCCCACCATACAAGATACAAACACTCTCCTTCTCCTTAGTATAAAACAACTCTGACCCAGCAAAGGCTTTAAAGACACCAGCCGTAGTCACAAATCGGACACCAAAGTGAAGCAAATATGTTCTTTATTCCCTCTCTAGCGCCTCGGTGTTTTCACCTTCAAGGAATATCAAAGCCATACAAAATACATACATTTTTATATAATAATCAATTATCTACACACACCCATTAATTAAACAATTTTCCCCTTAAAGTAAACATTTCCAATTCAATTCATTATTTAGGCCATTAGGCACCAAAGTTTTATATTTTAAAATATGAATACTCTCCTTATATAGGCATTTTTGTTTCAATATATTCACATCATTACCTATATTTTCTACAATTTCTAAAACTGTACCCTCTAACAAAGTAGAATCACTATTATGCAACATGTTAAAATGTGAGGCAACTATTTTATCTTCTCTTCTATTTTTAACATCCCTAATATGTTCCATAAATCTGATGCGGAATTCACGTTTAGTTTCAATGTAAATCATGTCAAGGATTCTATATTGGAAAAACTGTTAGGAAATTGAGAGACTGTATCTATGAGCAAAATTATGATATCAAGAAAAAGAAGAACACTAATGCATTATTTAAACATACTGAAGTAAATGTAGGGCATGAATTTGCATTTTTTGTACTAGAACTAATAATTTTCAACCCACAAAGTGGATTTATGGATGAATACATTGACAGCCATGAATTGTGGTGGCAGTTGTTACTTAATGTGACAAACTATCCAAGACTAAATTAAATGTGTTCAATCAGTTGTATTTCAAAATCAAAAAATTATGAGGTTAATAAATGGAACTTATTTAGGCATCAAAAACTTATATGTGGCCTGTGTTTTGTTGAGACTTTAAGATTTTGTAACACTAGGGAATGTATGTTTTTTTATGTTAATTGATATTTTAATCTGATTGGATTGGATTAATCATGTGATCTTAGGGAAAGGTTTATTAAATGAATTGGATAATACATTGTATTGTTCTGATGAAGTTCCGTTTATGGGAATGAAAGCACTTAACAATTTCTAAGTATTAGAAGAATTTTATATTAGTTCTGGTACATGTTTTGGGCTTTTTGCACTACAGCAAGGTTTTTATAGATTCTTGGTTCATTTATCCTTGTTTTGGGTTCTTGATTTTGAGGAGAATGGACCAGTGTTCCAGGATGTTGGCATAAATGCGGTTTAGGAATCATAAAGCTTGTGTATTGGAAGTGGTGTAGGATTCCCAGTCTGTAGAGGGGTAGTTGAGATCCCGTATGAAGATTGTATTGGATTGAAATGGTGAGGGATTCCAGTACATTGAAATTGGTAGTATGGATTTCCTGGGATATGGAAGGGGAACCTATAGGTTGCAAGTATATGGTACGAGACTGTGTTTATGGTGAGGTGCACATTTATGAGTTCTAGTGGGTCATACACATTAACTAGTCCGGATATGAGGTTGTTTTTAATATGGACTGAGACTCCTCTACCTTTAGTTCCCTCTGGTCTACAGGTATGAAAAGCATTATAACCGTGCACTGCTGGGAGTACTCTCTGTGAATTTAAACCATGTCTCAGTTACTACACAGATGTCTACACCCTCCAGAGAGAGGAAGGCTTGCAAGGGAGAGGAGTTTCTTGTTAAGACTTCTAGCACTGAGCAGTATCACCTTCAGATATTCCTTCTTAGATTTAGTTAAGCAAGGAGGTTTATCAGTTTGGCATTGCCTAAAATAGGCACTTTGGGGCGGAAAATGCTAATGCCAATATCTGAAAGTCTAGAGGGATAAGTGCAGACCATTTGTGACAAAGCAGCAAGGTCTGCCACCCATGTCCTCCCAGGCTGTCAAATATTACACCCCCTTGGATTAACAACAGAAGCTAAGCCAGTTGTTAAACTCTATTGTTTTCTGTTGGTAACGTGGCAACATCCTTGGAGAAGGTAGTATGCTGTAAGTGCTTGGCTCATACCTGCCTGAGGCACACAATCAGTGAGCTTGATCATGTCTTGCTTCATACAGTCAAGGTAGGTACATCTCAGGTCATTAACACCCACATGGACTATGACAAAGTGAAAATGGTACCTGTGGTTCAATGACCTGAATGCTGTGAGACTTGATGGATTCTAGCCCTTTAAAGGCAGCTAACCAGTCAGGAGATCAGTGTGCCTTACTATAGATCTACTAGGAAGGAGTGAAGGAAATTTAAAACTGAATAGGTCATTAACACAAGGAACTTGATGAACAGTGCTCAGCTATGTGCAAACTAGATGCTCTAGTAGTTAACAAAATCTGTCTAGACACTAAGGGCATTTTAAGGGAAACTCCTACTGTGAGAGATCAACATCTACACAGATTACAAGGGGGAATTACGCTGAGAGATATAGGTGTCTATACAGATCACTGCTAGGCACTGCGTGGAGAGCAGTAGTTCTAACTAAAGACAATGAAAAAGGTCAAAAAGTTCAGACATTCAACAGAGAAACAATTAATGCAGCTATGACAAAACAATGTGAAAACAAGTGCCAAAGCAGTGGAGAGTTCTGAGGAAGTCTGCGTTTGTGCAGATGAAAGCGCTTAACTAGTGTCAGTTGTTTGTTATATTAAACTCTACATATTTATTTGAACCGAGTGGTTTTTTTCATCTATTGATACGAGTGGAGACCTGGGCGTTGTGTTGTGGTATCGTACACCTTGTGGATTACCATCCTGTGATTGTGAACTGCTTTTTACGGAGAACTGCTTTAAACGGAAGGCTGTCTGTTTTTTTGGATACGGTGCATTTTCGGCACATCCAGTTATTTTTTCTACACCACCCGGTGAAAGCAGCTGTTCAAGCTACGTGACCTCCGCTTGCTCCATTGTCGCTGTTTGCTTGTAAAGCAGTGGATATGGTAATGTAAACCTTAACTTGCACTTAGGTTATGAGCCAAGCACTGCGCAACTGCAGCAATTAAAATACTAAAGATTAGATAAAACCACAAATAACACCCTGTTGTCAATTAAAAATAGCGCACTCTTCTTTCCTTTACACAATCCCAGGCCAAAAAAGGACTTAGGTCCCCTCTACTCTCATTAAAGTGGAACCATTGCAGTTCTAATTAAAGACTGAAAAAAGGTGAAAAAACTGCAGATATTCAACAGAGAAACACTCAATTAATGAGCTGTGACAAAAACAATGTGAAAAACAAGTACCAGAACAGTGGATATGGTAATGCAAGTATTATCTTTTGTAGAGTTTAGCAGAAACCAGCAACAGTCTTCTCAAATAGAGTGGTCAACAAACGTTACCAAATGGCTTGGCGCTCCCAGGTTATGAGCCAAGAGTTGTGCAACTGTGATGTTTAAATGGCAGTAAAGATTCAATAGAAAACACAAACAAGCCCATGTGACCAATCAAAAACAGCGCACTTTTCTTTCTTTACACAATCCTGGAGAGAAAATTACTCAGATCCCCTCTACACTCACTAAATTGCAGCCAAGGCAGTTCTAAGTAAAGACTGCAAAAAAGGTCAAAATGTGCAGATATTCAGCACAGAAACATTCAATGCAGTAAAAAAGTGCCAAAACAGCAGATATGGTAATGTAAATCTTAGCTTTTATAGACTTTAGTAGAAACCAGCAACACTCTTCTTTTCAAGTTGCATGGTTGCCACAGGTCACCAAATGCCTCAGGAACACAAATTTACATTTTAAAAAAGTTAGCCCTCTAGCCAATCAAAAAAGGAAAAATAAGACTTATACCAGCAATTCCCAGCTTAGAAGAGCATAGGATATCCTGTCTTACTGCAACAGTGTAGTCTACAGACTTTCCTAATGTAAAATAACTGGTTTTGAAACCAAGTGTTAAACCAGAACAAACACACTTTTAGAATAACAGATACAATAAGCCTTCAATCAGCAATTTCAAACTCAGAAGGGCATAGGCTATCCTCTCCTGCCAAAAGAGTGTAGACCACAAACCTAATGTAAGATAACTAGTTTGGAGCTCAAGTGCTTAAATTAGAACTAAGAGACTTAAAATAACAGCTGCAATGTAATCTGACTACTAACAAGCAGTAATAAGTACAGCAGATTAAATGCAACTGAACACTTTAGAACATGCAACAAAAAGATAAATCAAGAAGGAATAAGCACAAATGCAGTAAAAGCAGGTGACTAAAGTGCAGTTTTTCGTAATATGGAAGGTGGGAAACAGACTATATTCAAGTTTAAAACACTAACTGGGGGGAGGGGTTATCCCAGCTAATCTCTCAGTGCTTAGCAGAATGAACTAATGATATGAGACTGGGAGGAATGTCTGAAGTCAGATTTGTACATACATACAAATATTTCAAGCATGGGCATAAATGCCCTTCTAGCTTGCCAGTATACCAAAACGCTTGCTCCCATCATAAGTGCCCAGCCTGTTCTTAAAAATATCTAAACTAGTACTTGTTTTAATGTAATTTGGTAGTCTGTTCCATGCATCAGCTATTCTGTCAGAGAACCAATTAGTACACTTCTCATTCTTATAGAATCTTCTACATAGGTTGTCTGATGATTCTATAGTACTTTTTGATAACCCTAAACATACCCAGAGGTAGTTATCTCTAAATGCCCTATAGCTGAATAAGATCTCCTGTTAGATATCTGTAAGAGACACGGTGCCAGTTCAGCTATTTTAGTATTTCATAATAACTTAAATTTTCACATCCATGGATGTTCTTGATACATTTCCGCTGTACTCTTTCCAGTTTATTCATGCTTGTTTTCTTATAGGGTTTCCATACTATTATCCAATACTCAAGTTTTGGGTCTAATGTAACTAACAAACAATGACTTCATCATTTTGATTTCCTAGACTTTATAAATATTTTTATACAACCTATAAATCTATAACTATCACTAACCAATTGGTTGATATGATTAGAAAAACTCATAGCTGAATCTACCCATATACCTAGATCCTTAAATGAGTCTACAGTTTCAATCACTGTGTGCTGTATTAAATATTCACCTTTCAGTTTATGTCTCCCAAATCTCATATACTTAGTTTTTGATGTATTTATCAGCATATTATTCTCCTGTGCCCAAATGGTCAATTTAGTCAAGTTTTTTTCAGACATGCCTTACCTGTAACACATGTAATCAGCTTACCCAATTTAAGGTTACCTGCATATAGACTGTAGAATACCTCAGATGAAAAAGTTAGGTCTGAAAGATAAAATCTAAAGAAGTAAGGGCCTAGGACAGAGCCCTGTGGGACACCCTGACTGTAACCAAGGATTTTACCTGTCCAGTTGCTGTATGATGCTTGCTATGTCCTATTTGTAAGCCATGCAGCTAGCCATCTCAACAAAAGTACATCAATACCTAGTTGTACTAATTTATTGATTAGTGTTTTGTGGATGACTCTATCAAATGCTGAAGTTAAAGTTATATAAATTATATCACAGCACAATTTTTCATTATAAGCTATTATTATATTGTTATAGAACATCATGTTACAGGTGGTAATAGATCGATTTTCAACATATGCATGCTGATATATGGTTTCAAGTCCCGATCTATCCAGTTCTGACAATAACTTATCCATTATTGTTCCACAACATGAAAGTAGACTTAAGGGTCTATATGACTCTGGGTTTATCCTACTCCCCTTTCCCTTAAAGACAGGTTTAATAAGCACGTCTCCAATCTTGAGAAATCTCCCCATATTTATATGCCCTCATGAATAATAGATATAATGGTACCATAAGTTTTTGCTGAAGTGTTCTCGGGTCATTGTTACTAATTCCGTCTCCTCCCTATGCTTTGTTTGGATCCAGTTTGCACAGTTCTTTTTTCAATATAATCTAATTTGATTCAAGTATCTGCAGTTACCTGGATGTCACTAGGGCAATTCACCCCTTTTGTGGAGCCAAACTGTTTTGCATAAGATTTTGTAAATATATTTATAATCTGTTGCATCTGAGAATATTAGAATCTGCACACAGTTTATTGATTTGTGTGTCTTTATTCTTCCACATTTTATGTATCTATAAAATGGATTCCTATAAAGCTCAATATCTTTATATAAACTTTCTTCAAATTTTTTTCTTGATTTTGTCTCACACTATGCTTAATCTTTGTCCAGCTTGTTTATTTCAGTTTTCAAAGTTGGTAGTTCGACCTCTCTTTATATTTTTTGTCTCCCACCTTAATCAGACATCTTGTTCTTATGGAAATATATTCCCCTGATGTTGTATGCCTAGATCCTGATGTTAATTTTTGCACTCAAACAATTTCTCTTTGAAAGCCTTCCACATTCCATCTGCAATTTTTCCAGTGAACACCTCACTCCAGTTAGTTTTACATAGTGGCCGTTTTGCTTCCTAGATTTCAGTTTTGGCAGAATTATCTAGCAATAAATTAACCTTTATAACCCAATGATCACTGCACATCAACAGTGGTAAAATGTGACTTGAAGTAACAGTAATTTCTTTAGGAACACACAAAATGCCTAGCATGTTCCGTCCCCTGGTAGGTTTTTTTACAATCTGAAGCAATTGTTGTTCCTGAATATAAATAACTTCCTTAGTAACATTGTTGAATCAATATTATTCCAGTCTGTTTATGGTAAATTTAAGTCCCCAGCTAATATTATTCTTCCCTCCTGTGTTTCATGCAATAAATGCATGAATTCCTCTAGGTCATCTGCACTTGACTTTGGTGGTCTATACACTACAACAATTGTTATATGTTCCAGGGTTCTCTATTGTCACAGTTACACAGTCTATAGTGTTGGTGTTACCATTGAACATGTAATAATCACATGTCTCATTGTTGTTTGTCTTTCGGCTTTTTCCTGGTTAGGGGTCGCCACAGCGGAACTCCAGTCTGCTAATGATTGGCAGTAGGTTTTTACGGTGCTGAGTTGCCAGCTCGACGCCCAACCTTCAACGAAGGCACGCCCATTCACACATGTATTTTGGAACACCAGTTGACCGCGGGGAGGACATGCAGACTCCAGACAGAAGGCAATCCCCTCACTCCAGCCGAGAATCGAACAGGAGAACCTCTTGCTGTGAGGCAACAATGCTACCGCTGCACCACTGTGGATCATAATCACAGGTCTCATAACTATCTTTAATCCCTATCATAACACCTCCACCAGATTTTTTGTTAAAAGTTCCCTTGGAAATAGACAAACTTTCAACTTAAGCACTCAAACCATTCATTTCACAGCCCAGCACTTGCTCAAAACTCATAGCAAGCACTAATTAACTCTAGCACTAGACCCCTATACTATCCAGAAGAACAAGGCTCTCTATTCGCCCCTACCAGCCAATCAGTAAAACAGCTCACTTTACCTATTCAGGCATGTCCAAAGGGCAGTTTCAGGTGTACTCTTCAGTCCAGCTGGTGAATCTGGGCATTTTGAGGCAATGTTACAACTGCCTCATGTACACAGACAACCCTCTCCTCCTACCACCAAGAGATGCAGTTATACTGTCAAACTGGAGGCAAAGCTCTCACAATTCAAGACTGAAACTGACAGTCAAGAGGAGAAGGAAAATACTTGCAACACACCACCAGTCTCACATAGACCTACTAAACCAACACCGGCAAATAACACACATAAATACATGAAAACATACTCGGAGGCTCTAGATAAAAATCTGTAAAAGCAACGGAGACCTCCAAAGCAGACACCTAAGCAACCTCCACACCCCATCGCAAACCATGAAACACATACTTCACATAATCAGTGTGCCACACAATCACAGCCCAGGCAAAATAACATACCCAACACACTAGTAATAGGTGACTCTATAGTCAGGCACACTGATGTCCCACTAACTAGGCTGGACAAGGAGAAGGTTACAGTTAGCTGCTTGTCAGGTGCCAGGATCCACCACATAACACAAGCACTCAGGTTGCTCCAGAACAAGTACAAATATGACTCTGTCATTGTCCATGTTGGTGTAAATGACCTGAGATGTACCTCCCTGGACTACATGAAAAGAGACATGGAACAGCTCTCTGATCACGTAGCCCAGGCTGGTATGACCCTGACCCTGAGTAGCATCCTGCCCTCACCAAGAATGATGCCACAGTATAACGAAAAAAATGATCAATTTCAAGAATTGGCTAAGTTTCTGGTGTCATTCAAAGGGGATCCAGTATCTGTCCACCTGGGATGACATGCTCGACAAGCTATGTTGCTTTGCAAGAGGTGGCTTGCACCTGTCACCCTTAGGCTTTTGAATACTGGGGAAGGCTTTTGCCACCCCCATAGTGCCTTTTTTAGGCAAGGCTCAAAAGACAAACCCACCACCGTAAATATCACAAGAAACCAAAAACTGAGGGTAATGCTACTCAACGCCAGAAGTGTAAACCTCAAAATGCATGCACTCGAGGCACTCCTCAGTATGGAGAACATCGATATCTGTACAGTAACAGAAACCTGGTTTAAGGCACCAGAGAGCACCCCAGCACTACCAGGCTATAACTCATACCATACTTTTCGGCCACAGAACCTGGACTGAAACACAAAAGGTGGAGGTGTATCCATATTCATCAAGGATACCCACACCTCCAGGTTAGTGGCACAGCACAATGCCTGAGAGATCATCCATATGCAACTAACAACGGGCAAAACTACAATTCAAATTGTAGCTTGCAACAGATCACCCACCATGACCCAAGACCCCCATTCCGCATTTCTGGAGACACTGGAAAATATGAAGGTCCTACCAAATGCCCTAATATTGGGTGATTTCAATTACCCAAACATTAACTGGGAGAACTACTCAAGTACTAACTCCCTTGCCCAACGCTTCCTAGAATTTATAAACTCGAACACCCTGGATCAACTAGTCAACACCCCCACCAGAGGTGACAACATATTGGACCTGGGCATCACCAACATGGGCGACTGGTGTTCTACACCAGAGGTCAACCCCTCGCTGGTTAGATCATACCATAGACTAATCACTCTGGATATCCACATTCCACCCCCACCCCCAATCAAGGAAACCACAGTGAAAAACATTTCAAAAGCAAACTTCATGTTACTTAAGACCGAGTTGGAAAGGTTCACAGCCCCAATGCTAAAGGACAATGCTGTCCAAGCTGCTGAATCCCTTACAAAGGCACTCTATGAGCACCTGCAAGAATGCATGGATCATGCTATCCCAAGCAAAACCAAGACTCACTCCTCCAAGAAAAGGAAACCAGTCTGGTGGACCCCATGCATAAATAAGCTATACAATAGAAGGAGGAAACTAGTACAGAAAAGAGTAAAATCCCAAGAAGGAAAGGCATCCCTGATCAGTATCAGCAAGAAACTATGAAACCTCATAAAATCATCCAAGGCTAGCTTCGAAAGAAAAATTGCCAAGGACTCCAAAGATAACCACAAAGTGTTCTTTAGCTATGTCAAGAACCTAAGTGGAAACTCTCAGATCTGCTCTGAGTTAGTGCAGAATGGCACAAAATACACTGAATCAACTGATATTGCCAAAATTCTGGCAGACAGCTTTAGTGCAAACTTCACCCCCCTCTCAGTCCCTAAAGGCCCCATAACCATACCAGAAGAATGTAGAGCCCCGGCAATCAGTGACACACAGGTTAAAACAGCCCTATCCAAAGCCAAAAACACAGCTTCAATGGGACCGGACTGTGACCCAGGCTGTGTCTTACATGAGCTCCAAAATGAACTAATCCCTCACCTAAACACACTGTTCAAACTCATGTACCCATAGAGTGGCCCACAGCAACAGTTATCCCGCTCCACAAAGGTGGAGCCACAACAGGCCCCGGGAACTATCGCCCAATAAGCCTGACTAGTCTGGTCTGCAAGGCTATGGAGCGCATCATCATGGAACTCATTAGCAGAGACATTGGGAACCTCCAAACATTGGACCCTACCCAGTTTGGCTTTGTTAAGGGCAGATCATGCCTCCTAAACCTGGTGGACTTCTTTGAGACTGTTACCAAGGCTTTAGATGAGGGAAAGGAGGTCCACACAGCCTACCTAGACCTCGCAAATGCTTTTGATACCATTCCCCATTCTGGTATTATAGACAAGCTCACCAGCCTGAACATAAACCCTTACGTCACAAGATGGGTTGCAATTGGCTCAAGGATAGAACCCACACGGTGAGAGTTGCAGGCTCAAGGTCCGACTCTAACCGGTTACAATTCGCACCCCCCAGGGCTCGGTCCTGGGACCCCTCTTGTTCGGTATATACTTCTCAGAGGTACAGGCAAGCACAGGAGGACTATGGCTGACCAAGTTCGCAGACAACTGCAAACAGGGGGCCATAACTGACTCTCTGGCTGATACAGACATCCTCCAGAAGGGTCTCACTGAGACAGATACCTGGTGTCAAAATCATGGCCTCAAACTAAATGCCAAAAAGTGCATAGTCATCCCCTTTGGAAAAAAAACAAAGTACACACAAACTACCACATACGTGGTAGTCCCCTAAATACAGAAAATGTAATAAGGGATCTGGGGACCCACGTAGATAGTAATCTCTCCTTTGATAATCATATTGCCAAGGTGGTTAGAAAGTCCTTCTATGTGGCCCACCTAATCACAAAAGGGTTTGCATCTAGAACAAAAGAGGTTATTGTGCCCCTCTACTCATCACTCATCAGACCCATCATAGAGTGCAACGCCCCATTTGAGATATATCTTACAAGACACCTGCAACAGCTGGAAAGACCACATAAGTACCTCACCAAGAGGATTACTGGCATCAAACAGATGCCTATGCAGCCCAGCTGAAGAAACTCCAGCTGTACTCGATTGCATACCACTTACTCAGAGGTGATCTCTGCCTGACATACAAGGCCATGTCCAACCCAGAATTGATGGACATACTCCACCTAAAAAAAAAAACAAATCCCCAAGAGCCACATGCTCTAGGGATGTAAACCTCACCACAATGATAAATAGGATGTGCTGGAGGGATAGATTCCTGTCCCAGAGACTCTCCATGCTTTGGAACTGGATTCCAATCTACATTAGGCAGAGCCCCTCACTAACACTCTTCAAGAGAAATCTTGACGAGTGGATGGGAAACAGAAAATTTACCCCGGGGATCACTGCAGTGGCTCTGCTGGACAGAGGCACAGGGAACTAATCTAAGGGGGCAGCAAAAGCCAACACATTCTGGCTAGGCTTATAGATGCCCTCGGGCAGATAGCCTAATTCTTACTTATGAACCTAATGTTTGTTACAGTAAAAACATTTATACCCTGACAGAACTGGTTTCCAGTCATTGTTATTTAACCATGTTTCACAAACAATAACATCAATCTTGTGGGAACATAGCAAATTTTCCAATAAATTTGTAGTAGAGGTGGGTAACTGAAAAGCTGTCATGTTTAAAAGCAAAACAGCAGTAGGGCAAGTGGGTGGGCAAAAAAATGCAGACAGAGATCAGCAATACTTGGCAGAGAACAGCAAGTCACACAGCACTACAGCTAAATATGTCACTAAATACTCTCCACCTGTTACAATAAAGTAGCCAAATTTGCTGCCAACCTTTCACATAGTGCTCATCATTGCAAAGCCCTGAAACAACTAAATTGGATTAAGCTACCCAACCATTTAACATACTCACAACTTATTGCTGCACACAATCTTATATGTGCACCATAAAAATGTCCATCACTAAAATATATCCTGTAGCTTTACACTCCATATACAGACCTTCACTCAACCAGTAAGGTCTTAGTAATCACAACAAAGTCCGATAACTCAGCAGGCAACTCATTATACTGTCATTATGTATTTAAACTCTGGAACACCATCCCAACATGCCTAAAACAGACCATAATGCTTTCCACCTTCATGCTCTTACTAAAACAACACCTAAACCTCACTTGCTCCTCACCTGGGTCAACTCATACCCTCTATCCCTTTATAACCTGTAGTCTGTTCTACACAATAAATCGTTCTACCACTCCTACTGAGTTTCCTTCCCTCCTTAATCTCCTCTTTATATTTCAGTTTCGTTCTGACCATCACTTTATCCTTCTTCTTCAAACATTTTCCACCACTATTTTATAACAAGGCTCTATGTCAGAATTACCCTAGTATTCTTATCCCCACTATCCTTGGCTTATCAACTCTACAATGCATCCCCCTCTCTCTTTATTCCAGCTTTAACTACTGTCTACCTACTGACTGATGTTTCACACTCCTGACCTCTATTTTATTTATTTCTAACATCTATACGATAATCCCCCTCATCCATGTCTTAGAAACCATATGCAATGTCTGCTTGTCACATAAAATTGCCCGTGAACTATTTGAATATTAAATGTTTTATACTTGAAATTTAATATCATGAATAATGTCACCACAGATGAAATACATGCTTGCCACTACAGAATAATTACCTCTGTGTATCTAGGTGTCTTAAGAACTATCTAGGTGATATATCTTGATAAAAAAAAAATTGTCATAAGCATTTTAAATTTATCTGTTAGTGCTATACTCTCTGAAGATGGGCTTTGCTGGTTGGAATTTCATGGTCAACAAAGAAAAATAAATAAGTTATGCTAAGGTGGAGATGGATTAAGAACAGCTTAACGTCTGAGTGAAAATTAGGAAGGTGTGTAATTGTTTTCACATGAAGCGGGATGATAGCCAAAATTTATGAAGAATGAGTGCTCTGCTGAGTTTAATTTTGATGGTGGTATTCATAGGATAGTGGTATGTGTAAGGAGATATCTTAGCTGTATGGGACAGCTCCATCATGTGGTCTGCTTGCTAGGAAGTGTTAGGAGGTCATGTTGGTGAGACTGAAGACAAAATTCAAACTGGTCTGTGTGTAAGGATTACAATTTCCATATGTCCTTGTTTATGAAGTCAGATTATGCATTGCCTTCACTTTGCAAATGATGCTGAGAAGCTGGTAGGTTGGTAGTTGCTAGGGTCTATGGCAAGGCCTTTCTCGTGTAGGGCACTACTGCTGCTGTTCTCCAGGTTTGTGGTATGTATCCATTGGAGATGCAGTGGTTAAAATGTCTGATAGGGGTTATTTCATACTGATCAGGAAACAGCCTGTATGTTCAGAACCTTTACTAAGTAATCCAAATGTCATAACAAGCAGCAGCAATTGAATATGCCCTCACAAAAGCTTCAGTAAACAGGAAACAGAATAGGAATGACCTTGTCTAAGCAAGAGCTCTCAAAAATTTCAAGTGTTTTACCACTTGATTAAGAACAGCTTAACGTCTGAGTGAAAACTGGGAAGGTTTTAACTTTTATCCATCCTCTTTACACCATCTAGAAGCACATCATACAAATATACAAGACACTGTATGGTTGCATTTCCACATCATCATGACATACTGGCTATATTTTTATAACAGTGTCTCAGGTATAGAATCTAAGGGTGCTTTACTCAAGTAATGTTGGTTCCAAAAAAAAAGCAAATGAACCACATAGTGAGTGCTGGTTAAATGTAGTATGCATCCTGGATTCCAAGTGGATCCTTACAGAAAGAAATTAGCCTTTGCAGAATAAAGTAGAACATATATCTCAACATGGGAGACTAATGTAAAACAACAGTATACCAAAAACACATAAAACAATGACAATTTTAAACTTATATACCAAAATAATTATGCATAATAATCTAATTAAAATATACTAAATAAAAATAAGCTCCCTGTCCTGTACATGTCAAGGATTTTGACATGTATTTCTATCTCTTCACCCCCCTAAAAAAAATAAAGCGGTTATTTTACTTTTTCATAATATGAATATATTCATCATGTTACAATTGGTATTCTCAAAAATGTACTATGTTTACACAAATTAATGTAAAATGACGATGGTAACCTGTTCCTGCCTTTACAGAATCCAAACATATGGAAATAATAACACAAAGGCTCTCACTAAAGCAAATAATTATTTTTATGCAGCTACTAATCCTATTCTTTATAAAGGGTACATGCAAAGCATATTGGTAACTGCTGCATAAAACTATGCCTTTCTTTGGTGCTGGCCCTTACAGCATTGTAAAGACATGGACAATACACTGTCATCTCCTTATGTAAACTTACTAAACATATTCCTAAACTGTTAGTGACAGAAACAATGCAATACAATACGTGTTATATATGAGATAATGGCGTCTCTGTAATCAATAAACTATGGGTACATCCTATGTATCATTGTGACTACAGACAGTTAACTGTTTGCTTTAAAATCACTGTCTTGTTACTAGCACATACCAGCTTACACAATCTGCTACATCTTCACATTATAGTTCTATGCAAGAAGTATGAACAAAGAGCTAATTTATATCCAAGTAAAAGGCAATTAATGTTTAGAGCAAGGAAGTACCATCTTACAGTGAGCATGGGTCATGTTTAACAAAAGGCAAGCTTATCTTCGGTTTCATGGGATCAAGGGTATTTTCTGTTTTATGGAACTTCTCAGAGTATTGCCTGAGTGTAAATCTTCAAAGATATTCACACTTCCTGTTCACTACCTCCTGCAAGAAGAGTTGGGGACCATCCCTGCTCACTTCATACCTCTCCAACCCATCCATCCATCCCAGGCCATGCAATACATATAACTAATTGGAGTTCACCAGTATAAATTACCCTTCTGTAAGTGGTCCACCAAATAAAAGCATACTTCAAATAAAAGCATCTGAGGTTCAAGCCTAACTTCCCTTAACTGCCTGTGTGGAGTCTGTCAGTATGTACTCTGTTACTATGTGGGGATTATTTAGGTACTTTGGTTTCCTCCTACCTCCCAAAACACTCTAGTTAAATGGTTACACTACACTGTATATTTATATACAATTTTAACCTTGCTCTTCTTGCCTGGATCATGGCTGGAAAAGGTCTGAGGACCAGATACCTGGCAATAAAAACATATCCTTTAACAGACAGGAATAGTAGCGATATAATAACAAAACTGACTAAGATCTCATAAGCATAATAAGTTATCCCTACTAGTATCAAGCATATATCCAAATGCCTTTAGCCAAATTACATTATGGGAAAAAAGAACAATACTACAAGAAAATGTATGGACAAATGCTTTGCAAGGAAACACTTTCTATAGTGTTCATTCATTTCTTGCTTCTGACATTATTCACATTGGGGGGTATTATAAGCAGGTGCATGGTGTAGCGATGGGTGCGGCATATGCACCTACCTACGAGAATTTGGTTCTATACAGTTGGGAGCTGAATTATGTGTTCAGCAATGATATTTACATACAACACTGTGTGTTATATTTACATTACGTGGGTGACATCTTTATTTTATGGAAGAGTGGGGATTAACTAGTTGATGATTTTATGGCCTATTTAAATAGGATTACTGATTTTCTGAAATTTACTTAATCCTTTAAGAGGTCATCCACTAAATTTTTGCATACAACAATTGGTATAAAGGATGATCATTTTTAGTGTACTATTTACAGAAAACCTACCTTTAGCAACTCATACTTACATTTTTTTCTAGCCATCAACCATACAAGCAGAAAGTGGGTATTGTTAGAGGGCAGTTTATTAGACTAGTCTGTATGATATCCAATGATGATTTATATGTGTCTGAATGTGACAACGTGAGAAGGATGTTTTTTGGAAAGAGGTTACAGAGGACCCTTGACTGATAATGTTATTAATGAAGTTAATCAACACATTTGCAATTATTGGGTCCTGGATTTGGGTGAATGTCACCACAACATGAGAGTTTTTGTAGTAGGTGTAGATAGAGTTTGTTTCGTTTACGGACTGTTTTGTCTACTCTACTAGGCGAGTGGGGTCGAGGGATAGGGAGATTTTTACCTCTATAAGGCTAAAATATGTTAGTTGCAAAAGTGGAAAAACTTAATGGCTACACTATGAGAAATAGAAATTAGACGACTGGAAAACATATTACCTAAGGCATTCTATATGAATGCAGCACTCATGGAGAACAAATGAAACAGCACTCATGGAGAACAAATGAAACATGTATGTCATTACCTGCAAGTAATTGGTTTCCTCTAAGGTATAGTGATTAATAAGGTAATGGGAGTGTGGAACATGACTTCCTGTATCCCCTGTGTAGGGAACTTTGCCCCCATACACCCTTACTTATATACATTAACTATTTGTTCCCACAAAAAAAAATCAATTAATGGTGAAATATGGCTCACACAAGTGTGAACTCACAGTAAGAACAAAACAATGTTAAAGCATCCCAAGGGCTGTAGCTTTGGGGAATCATCCTTGGGTGTCATAATTATGGGGTACCTATAGTTGAACCTCCCAATAATAGCTGCATAATGCGCTTACATTAACAGTTGGCCTACAGTGGTGACTGCTGCATCCTGCACCACTTCCAGATTGGGCTCTGCCTTATGGAATAAATTCCAACCAGAGATAAAAGGCTAAGATTCTTTTTCATCCCTAGCACAACATCGCCACAATAAAATCTCATCTAATTGCTTCAGGGACTATGGACAATAAGATTACTCAACTCACGCATTTCCTGACCATCCAGAGTATTTCAATTTCGACATGGAAGTTGGGCTAATCATTAATTTCATGTATATCCCGTATCCAGTATATACTGTATATACTCTATATAGTCTTGCAAATATTGGATTCCATACCAAACAATAACCAATACTATAACTCAAGCTTAATATCTTATTTTCTCAGTCATATTACTTAGACTCTATGGTTGCAATTCAGTTTCAATGTGATTACTTATTTAATCCTCACTCGTATGACTTTTCTACATTATATTAAAGTAATGCTGTGTTAAGAGTGAAAAAATAGATATTATGGTATCTTTGGCTTTGTTCCCTACACTGTTCTTGTTTGTATAATTTTATATCAAATGTATAATTTCATGATGTCAGTTGAAAATCTGTATTCCTGCCTCTTGGGCCTGGTTCATGGCTGAAAAGGGTCTTTGGACCAGTTCACTTACACAGGTAACAGACAGCAAATAAATAAATAAAAAAGTCTACTGAACATACTGGTGGTGCAACCTGTCCAGCCTTTCCTTTCAGTAGTTTTCCCTAGGGATTACTCCAAAAAAGCATCAGTTGCTTCTATGAACCAGTGAATGAAGGTACTTCCATCAGATATCGTCCATTTCATTTCCTGCCAGGGAGTAAATCAATCTGTCTTCAACTGAAGCACAGGAGGCTATGAAAAGGCATACATACAGATACTAGTAATTAAATGGTTACAGACAATAAAAGCTTCTGCTAAAACAGACATGCTCAAAGAGTCACAATTATGAGGAGTTCCTCACTTCATAACCTAGCCTCTCAATTCCCTGCATTATTTTGGAAATTCTGTGTTGCCCACTTTCTAGTACACTAATTTCCCTTATTTTGAGACACCTTCATAGCTACGTACAATGTTCTATATGTGAGCTTACTCATTTCTTGTGCAATATGAATATGATGTTATAATCTCTGCTGCATATTTTACATACCATTCACCCCAGGGATGTTATAATCTCTGGTGCATATTTTACATACTTCTTCTTCTTCTTCTTTCAGCTTTTCTTGGTTAGGGGTTGCCACAGAGGATCACCTGTTTCCATTTCTTCCTGTCCTCTGCATTTTGCTCTGTCACACCAACCACCTGCATGTCCTCTCTAACCACATCCATAAACCTTATCTTAGGCCTTCCTCTTTTCCTCTTACCTGGCAGCTTCATCCTTAGCATCCTTTTCCCAATATACCCAGCATCCCTCCTCAGCACATGTCCAAACCAATGCAATCTTGCTCTCTGGCTTTGTCGCCAAACTGTCCAACCTGGGCTGACCCTCTAATATACTTATTCCTAATCCTGTCTACCCCGTCACACCCAGTGCAAATCTTAACATCTTTAACTCTGCCACATCCGGCTCTGACTCCTGCCTTTTTGTCAGTGCCACTGTCTCCAACTCATATCACATAGCTGGTTTCACTAACTTTTTGTAGACCTTCCCTTTCACTCTTATTGGTACTCGTCTGTCACAAATCACTCCTGACACTCTTCTCCACTCAATTCACCCTGCCTGTACTCTCTTTTTCACCTCTCTTCCACACTCACCATTACTCTGAACTGTTGATCCCAAGGATTCAAACAAATCCACCTTCACCAACTCTACTCCCTGTATCCTCACCATTCCGCTATCCTCCCTTTCATTCACACACATATATTCCGTATGAGTCCGGCTGACCTCCATTCCTCTCCTCTCTAGAGCATATCTCCACCTCTCCAGGGTCTCCCCAACCTGTTCCCTACTCTCACTACATATCACAATGTCATCTGCAAACATCATAGTCCACGGGTACTCCTGTTTGATCTTGTCTGTCAACCTTTCCATCACCAGTGCAAATAAGAAAGGGCTCAGAGCTGATCCTTGATGTAATCCCACCTCCACCTTAAATGCATCTGTTACTCCCACTGCAGAACTCAACACTGTCACACTACCCTTGTACATATCCTGTACCACTCTTACATACTTCTCTGCCACTCCTGACTTCCTCATAAAATACCACAACTCCTCTCTAGGCACCCTGTCATATGCTTTCTCTAAGTCCACAAAGACACAATGCAACTCCTTCTGACCTTCTCTGTACTTCTCCATCAACACTCTCAGAACAAACATCCCATCTGTAGTGCTCTTTCCCGGCATGAAACCATACTGCTGATCACTAATCCCTTCTTGACCTAGCTTCCACTACTCTTTCCCATAACTTCATGGTGTGACTGAACAATTTAATCCCTCTGTAGTTACTACAGCTCTGCGCATCACCCTTAGTCTTAAAAATCTGTACCAAAACACTTTTCTCCACTCCTCAGGCATCCTCTAACTTTCCAAGATTTCGTTAAACAATCTGGTTAAAAATTTCACTGCCATTTCTCCTTAACACCTCAAGCTTCCACAGGTATGTCATCTGGACCAACAGCCTTTCCATTCTTCATCCTCTTCACAGCTATCCTTACTTCTGCCTTGCTAATCCATTGCGCTTCCTGATTCACTGTCCCTACATCATCCAGCCTTCTCTCTCTCTCTCTGATTCTCTTCATTCATCAGCCCATCAAAGTACTCCTTCCATCTGTTCAACACATTCTCCTCGCTAGTGAGTATGTTTCCCTCATTATCCTTTATCACTCTTACCTGCTGCACATGTTTCCTAGCTTGGTCCCACTGTCTAGCCAATCAGTACAGGTCCTTTTCTCCCTCCTTAGTGTCCAACCTTTCATACAACTCTTCATACGCCTTATCCTTAGCCTTTGCCACCTCTCTCTTTACCATGCATAACATCTCCTTATACTTCTGTCTACTTTCTTCATCTCTCTGACAATCCCACTTTTTCTTCACCAACCTCTTTCTTCGTATACTCTACTGTACTTTTCATTCCACAACCAGGTCTCCTTGCCCTCCTTCCTCTGTCCAGATGTCACACCAAGTACCTTTCTAGCAGTCTCCCTTACTAGCTCTGCTGTAGTTACCCAGCTATTTGGTAACACTTCACTGCCACCCAGTGCCTGTCTTAACTCCTCCCTGAACTCCACCTCACAATCACCCTTTTTCAATTTCCACCATTTGATCCTTGGTGCTGCTCTCACACTCCTCCTCCTCTTCTTGATCATCAATGTCATTCTACAGACCACCATTCTATGCTGCCTAACTACTCTTTCCCCCATCACCACTTTACAGTCTCCAATCTCCTTCAAACTGGCCCTCCTGCATAGGATATAATCCACCTGTGTGTATCTCCCTCCACTCTTGTATGTCACCCTATGCTCCTCCCTCTTGTTGAAATACGTATTCACCACAGCCGTGTCCATCCTTTTTGCAAAACCCACTATGATCTGATCTTCTGTATTCCTTTCCTTAGCACCACACCTACCCATCACTTCCTCCCAAATTGCTGTTAACTTCTGCTACCATTTTTTCACACTGAACAGCATAATTTAGATTATGGATAATTATTACGTGCCGATCTTTTTCTTCCCGTTTCCTTCTTGTGGTCAACCTACCAAGAAAGCAGATCTTTTGTGGATTCCTCTCTACAATGTATATCTGCAAGTTTTTTAACATTATATGCCAACTGTCACCTATGTGATTACAATGCCAATGGTGCATATTTCTCTAAAGAGACCAGCTATCATATCTCCAGTTACTTAAGTTTAAAATCATAAAAATATACGTTAATCTTACTCTCCAAATCCAGTCTAATATCAGACACAAATATACTAAACAAGGTTGATCCCAATACTGAACCAAGTACAGATTAATGACTCTTTTATCTCCCATCAGGTTTCCAGTTTATAGTCAGCTCTACCATTATGGACAACATCACCACACCATTTAATATTTCTATTAACCTTCTGTGACCTGTAAGGTGCGGAGTCCAAGGCTTCACTAAGTTCAGACACACCACATCTGCAGTACTACTCCTGTCCATTTCCATGGTAATTGAGCTAAAGTACTCAGTCCAGTCAGACTTGGCAAAACTTTTGTTGTGCAAAGCTCTGCTACTGAACGTTAGTCAGAGAATTAGGGTTTAAGAACTCTGGAGGTCTGCCATGCAGAATCATTTCATGACCTTTCACAGAATAAAACTCGGACTAAAAGGCCTATAATTACCTGGGTCTACTTCCCTTCACTGAAATTACACTTACCCAAATTCCAAAAGAACGAGATCACATGTACGAAAAATGAACTTTACAAAGCCTTGGATCACTGACTGGTATTCACAGGGTAAGTAACCACTTGTCCATTAGGACAAAATAACTAACCGGAACAAATTCAAACCCAGCCAAGTGGGGAGCTTTGCCCCCATACCTCCCATGTCACTCATACCTGTCAACCTCTTAGAGCAAAAAATCTGGACAAAGCCTAAAATAATGGGGGCACAAATAGGGACAGATTTTAGGTACTTTTCCATTAAACCCCTACCAGTTCATGCTGCTGTATTTCGCCAGTATTTCAGTACCAGACACAAGTTTGTGGGTGACAACTACTTCTGTACAACTGACTGACAAGTGTCTATTGTCATGTTAGGTGTACAGGACCATTTTGTCATTGCAGAAATAGCTGCAGTCCACCGTTAAACACCTACCAGTTGCAGGAGTATTTTTTTTTTTTACACATGGTTTCAGCCAGAAGCTAGTTACCTTTTCAGTAGATAATCCTGTCTCACTGTAGAAGAAAGTTAATGCAAGGGAACACCATTAGGAGAGAAGGTGAAAAGATTCATACTACTTACTGGATATGCCTGGATTGGGTGATGTTTACCATGTATACTCAGGATTAATGTGTACTGCTGTCAAATCAACAACTGCAAACTTTATAAAGAACACATCGCATTGCAGCTATATGTTTTCAACTATGCGAGGTGCTCTGTAAAAGTCTTCACAGTTGTACTGCAGTACAATACCCATAAAAAAAAAGGTCTTGCCAAAGCTCACAGTCCCCGGTTTATTCAGTCATCCCTCACATGAAAATGAAAGGAGTCGTTTTCCACATTGTAAAAACTGCGATCGTGCAGCACCACACAAGACATTCATCTCTGGAGTACTGCCTGCTCGACAAATGAAATAAATAAAAAAAAGTAACCTTACCTAATGAAAATGATTGTTTTCACATCACATTTGTCAGTCCTGCACGAATGATAAAATAGTACTGAAACATGGCAGTGTGAAGACGTGGTTGGGGTTTAACAGAAAAGTACCAGATTTTAAATACTGCTCTTACAAACTTAGAAAGTTGATAGAATAATAGGTTTTGCATTAGCATGAATTTTCTGAAGGATGTGGAGTCTTTAACTCAAATGTCTGTTGTTATTTAATGACTTCAATCCTCAGCTATTTGCCAGAAAAGTACAGATTTTAGAAGGAACACACCAAAAATATGAGGCAAAAATCTGGACATTCTGCTAAAATCTGTACAGTTGAGAGGTATGGGCCATGTGTGGGGCTGTGCCCCCCACACCTCCCCTAACTAAATATACCAACCCCGAGATCACACTACACTGGAGAAAAGGGCAAAGTTCACATGGTGGCCAAGTGGTTACTTACCCTGTAAATACCTTTTGGTGATCTGAGGCTTCGTAAAGTTCGTCTTTCATACAAGTTGTCTTGTTCTTTTGGGATTTGGATAAGTATAATTTTAATGAAGGAAAGTAGACTGAATTACCTTGTTCTTTCTTAGATCCACTTTTATGCAAAGAATCCACCGCCATCCAGTACAGTATTACATTATCACTCCAGTTACTAATGCAACATTATAAATCTTTCCCACTTGTTGACTGACAACCACTGCTACCTCTTCTAACTCTCAAGGATTTTCATGTGAACTGTTGCTTTCATGAGGATTCTACAAGTTTTCCTCTTATTCTATCCAAATCACTCTTTCACTTTCCCCTTCCCACTCTACATTCTCATGCTGGCATTCTGTCCCATTGCCCTACTGTAGAGAGTTCTGTTGATAATTCTGTCTGCTCTACAACATTTTAGAATGTCCTTCAACCCCTTGTAAAGTTATCACTTGCCAGTTCTTCCTCCATCTTCACATGTATAACAGATCATTATTTTGCTACATCCTCATCTCCTTACTTATTTTTTCTACTGACAGAAAACTGCACTCTCTTAGCCCTTCACTAATACAGTTTCACTTCTCAGTTTCTGTTACTTTTTCATATTACTTAGCACTGTGTTTCACATCAGACTTGACTACCTTCATGCCCCCACAGACTTCTGTTGTCATTGCACATCCCAGTGTTATTACAGACATGATAAATAACGCAAATACATGATTTACTTCATTACTTGCTCTCTCAGTTGAGAATATGTTAATCTTCTCTTCTCTTTTTTCATGATACTTTTTCCACAGTGCCTTTATCCTATCACAAATATACATCATTACCCCTGCTTCAGTGTCTTTATTGTTTCTACAGTGCCTTTATTGTATTAGAAATATAAATTGCTACCCAACACTACCTCTACTTCTGAAATCCTTAATAGACATCATGAAAACATGTGTCAACATATCCCAAAACCTAGCCCTTGCTGGCTAAGTTTTCATTATTCCTGAAAAGTCCATGACATATGATAGTGATTTTTTTCTCATGTACCTGTACTATAGTATTGATGCCTTATGTTATCTACAGCAAGAGCTGTTAGAAATGCGAAGAAAAAAGTGAAGGGACATATCAGAGATATTTTACATGCAGAAAAGATAGGCATGGTTAGTTTGCATTTTAAGAATGATTACGGAAGTTAACTGTACACTTTAAAAACAGGGAGAAGCCAGTTACATACCATATAAGCCATGGTGTACAGATTCACGTTTGAGAAGCACTATTTTGCTCAGCACAAAGACAACAAATATCTCCTTTTCAAACACATAAATGAAATTAAAAAGGCTCAAATGAGCCAACAAAGATGATAGCTATGTCCAGAGTGATATTTTCCTGTTATTAACTTTCCAATGAAAGGTTTTTAAGGTAGAAATTTTAGTATATATGCTGATCTTTAATTCCATATTCAGAATATACACCACAGAAAAACAGAGAAATTATGTTGGGAGAAGATAACAGCACATGAGCTACTCTCTGGGCAACTATCTTGAAGTATTATTTCCAAAATATTTTTGCTCCACTAACTCAGCTCACCACAAATGCTTTTCATTTCATTATGATGGTCAAAAGATTTTTTAAAGCATTATGTACGATAAATTTTATCTGTCCATCATATTGTGTTTATGTTGCTTAGTAACCAATATTTTTCATTCTATACTTACGTTGCTTCATAACAGTGCAGATTTCACATAACTGATACCTATATAATGTATGCATTAATGTTATTAATGCAATGTATATTAAGTGCTTCTATGCGTTTTGTCTTTCTGAATATGGTCACTATTTCATTGTTCTTCTATTACTGTTCTATGTTTATAGGATAAATGCACACAAACTGATTGCGTGTTGTCTTTACCTATATGACCCAGACCATGGCTGAAAAAGAAAATTACGTTTTATGTTGTTCTGCTATATAAGACACTTGGTGTTTTCTGTGTGATGACTCTGATGATGCCTTAATCTATATTTATGAAGGCGAAAGTGGTTAGTGTTGTTTTAAACAGTTTTTGTAGTGCTTGGTATATTAAAAGGTTTTGCTCCATACAGTGCAAGCTGTGGGTTTGGTTTTATTTATTGATTTTTTTGTTGTACCATGGCTGAAAAAGACCCACAGACCAGTCTACGTCCCTAGTTAACAAACATTAAATAAATAAATAAATAAAGTTATACAACTGCAGAACACCTAATTATATACATGCTCAGAAGTAATGGGCTTGGAACGTACTACACTGTCCCCACGTTTGGTAGGGGCATAGTGCATCTGTTGGAGGAAACTTACTGTTTGTTGATCTCCAGTTGAGTAACGCTCAGAAAAGTACAGTTTTGTACCTACCATAAATGTAGATGTTCGAAGATCCACATTGCTGCAGTCCTTACATATGGGTAGTCCGCTGTCCTCGGTCGGCCCGAATACCAAAGTATTAGGCTGACGTCGGTCATGGGCGCTTAGATCTGACATCAGAGCATCAGGGTATAAAAGCGCATGACCGACGTCATATCCTCAGTCTTTTCTTGCCCCAGATGTCAGAAGGCCCTAAAAAGAAAGGCCACAGCCCAAAAACAGGATACCTCCCAAAAACATGCCCAACAACCACCATCACCCAAACCATATAACCACGTCAAACTACAGAGGGGAAGGAGGGAGGGTAAATTGGACTGCAGCAATGTGGATCTTCGAACATCTACATTTATGGTAGGTACAAAACTGTACTATGTTCTTCATCTCACATTGCTGCAGTCCTTACATATGGGTAGAATCCCAAAGCAAAGGTAAAGGGAGGATGGCAAAATCATAAAGCATTAGGGGCTGCTAAAATGCCCTGTAATATAGCAGTGGCAAATCCAGCCCTAGACTTAGAATAAAGAGGAAGGTGGTAATGCTTGGAAAAAGTATGTACTGAACTCCAAGTGGCTGCTTCCAAAATATCTTTTGTAGCTACCCCCCTTAGAAAGGCAGTAGAAGTGGCAGTAGCTCTAGTGGAATGAGGTCTGATTCCAGCCGGAATCTCCTTACCATGATGGGAATAACAGAAAGAAATACAAAACCCAATCCATTTAGAAATAGTTTGTTTTGAAACAGGTTTTCCCTGAGAACCCAAAGCAAAAGAAACAAACAACTGCTGAGACTGCCTGAACCCCTTGGTTCTGCTCAAATAATAACGTAACTGCCTGTGAATATCCAAAGTATGCAAAATCTTCTCCCCTTTATTTTAGGGGTTCGCATAAAAAGTAGGCAAATGAATAGTTTGGTTCAAGGCCACACTAGAAACCACTTTAGGCATAAAGGAAGGATTAGTACGCAAAGATACCCTATCCTTATGAAAAATCAGGAAAGGTTCCACTGCCATAAGGGCCTGTAATTCAGAAACCCTTCTTGCAGAGGTAATGGCCAACAAAAAAGCAGTCTTCCATGATAAATACTTTAACTCGGCAGTAGCTGCAGGCTCAAAAGGTTGTAGAGTAAGCTTTTCCAACACAAAATTGAGATCCCAAGCAGGAGTAGGAGCTCTACGTGGGGGTCTTATGTTCTTTGCCCTCTAAGAAATTGCTTAAACAAAGGATGTGAAAATAAAGGAGGGTCACAGTCATAGTGAGCAGAAATGGCTGCAGCATGAACCTTTATCGAGGAGAAAGACAAACCCTTGTCCAATAACTCAGTAAGATATTGAAGAGAAACACTTAAGTCAGGCTTGGAAACATCAAAGTCCTTCGCTTTGCTCCAAAGAAAAATCTCCTCCATTTATCAGCGTAAACTTTCCTTGTACTAGGCCTTCTGGCCTCCAAAATAACATTCAAAACTTGTTGTGGAAGCTGAGACCCTCCAGGGTCTAAAACAGAATATGCCAGGCTGTGAGATGCAGAGACTGAATCTTGACATTGAGGAAGTGATTGCCCTCCTGAGACAAAGATGCGGAATCAAAGGCAGAGGCCATGGAGGCTCCTGCACCAAACTCCTCAGTAGTGGATACCAGTGCTGTCGAGGCCAATCCGGTGCTATCAGAATCATGGATGGCTTGTCTATCCTGGCCTTCAGGAGTACCTTGGGAATGAGAGGCAGAGGTGGAAAGGCATAGACATGAAGATTGCTCCAACTGAATGATAGAGCATCCACCTTCCAAGCTGTGGGATGAAACATTTTGTGCAAAACTTTGGCAACTGGTAATTTAGTGGGGAAGCAAACAGATCTATGTCTGAGTCCCCATAACACTGTCAACTTTTGAAACACATGAGGATCCAGTTTCCACTCGTGAGGATCCACAATTTGTCTGCTCAACACATCCGCTAAGGAGTTCTGTGCTCCTGGTAGAAACCTTGCCTGAAGATTGAGGTGTAAACTGAGAGCAGTCTCCCACAAAATCATCGCTTGCCTGCAAAGAGGGTACGAATGGGTTCCCCCTTGCTTGTTGATGTACCACATGACAGTAGTGTTGTCTGTTAGAATCAACACCTGTCCTGGGTGAAGTAAATCCTTGAAAGCCATCAATGCAAATTGGACTGCTAACATCTCCTTCAAGTTGATATGCAAATGTTGAAGTCTGACAGGCCACGTGTCTTGCACCCATTTTCCATGGAGGTGTGCTCCCCAAGCCTTGTCCGAGGCATCTAACGTTAAAATCTGACTCGCCTCTGGTCGGGTCACAGAGAGTCCCTTGTTTAGGTGACATTCCTGAGCCCACCACAAAAATTCTTTCTGAATGCAAGGTATTATCCGAATGACAGTGTCTAGATCTTGGCAGTGTTGTGTCCATACATTTTTGAGATACCATTGAAGCTTCCTCATATGCAGTTTGGCATTGGGAAGCACTAGAATACAAGATGCCATGAACCCCAAGGCTTGAAGGACTGTCCTTGCAGTCAGCCTGGACTGTAGAGACATTTGATGGAAATAAAGAGAAAGGCTGCTTTGTTTGTCCGGGGTCAAAAGGCCATCTGGGAAGCTGTATTCAGTCTCACACCCAGAAAGCACATGTCCTGAGAGGGTACTAGACTGGACTTTGTTTCGTTCACAGAATACCCTAGGCATCTTAACACTACCATCACATACTGTAGATGATGCAGAAGTTCGTCTCTGTGTTGTGCAATAATCAGGCAATCGTCCAAATAAGGATAAATCTGTATTCCTCTTAACCTGAAAAAGGCTATCACTGGAGCCAGAACCTTTGTGAACACTCTGGGTGCAGTAGATAAGCCAAAGGGCAATGCAGAGAACTGATAATGTAAATTCCCAGCCCGAAAACGCAGGTACCTCCTGCAACTGGGCCTGATAGGAACATGAAGATAAGCCTCTTTGAGATCCAGAGTTACCATCCAGTGATCTTTTCCCAACAGAGGTAAAAGCTGTTGTAATGTCAGCATTTTGAACTTTGGAATGTCCAGATAAGTGTTGAGGATAGATAAATCCAAAATTGGTCTCCACGTGTTCCCTTTCTTTGGCACTAGAAACAGGCGAGAATAAAATCCTAGTCCCACTTCTGACAGAGGAACTGGCTGTATAGCTCCTATTTGAAGAAGTAAAGAAATCTGCTTGTGAGCCTCTATCCTTTGCCGAGGAGGAACGTCTGGCATGCCTTTGAAAGGAGGCAATGTATGGAAATAGAACTTGTAGCCTCGGTTTATAATGTCCAATACCCATTTGTCCTGGGTGACTAAAAGCCAGTTTTGCTTGAAGAGTGCTAACTTTCCTCCCAAAGGAGCTGCCAGGGAAGAAGAATCTGGCAGCTGAAAATGCAGGTCATTGGGCCTGTTTACGAAAGGACTGGCCCCTGCCCTCACCTGCAGATTGTGCAGGTGAACTCCAAGTTCTAGGCCTGAAAGTACTTTGAGCTCTGCCCCTGCCACGTCTAGATCTACCCCTAGACTGAGAATCAGAAGAAGGGTAGGTCCACCCCTTAGTAGGCCAATTTCTACTAAACTTTGGAGGTTGCACCTGCAAAAAATCTTTAACAGTCTGCATGGACTTAGCCTTGTCTTCCATTTTCTTCAAAACCAACTCCACAGGGGGACCAAACAAAACTTCAGACTGTAAAGGGGCATTCAGAATTCTAGATTTAACATGCTCGGACAAATTCTGATCCTTAAGCCAGGCGTGCCTACGAAGAACTGAACCAGTGGCAGCCACCCTAGAAGAGGCCTGTACAGCATCAAAACCACACTGCAAAGAATGCTTACCCACTTGCTCAGAGACATGTACTAAATCCTGCAATTCTTTACACTCTGTGCCCTCTGCCAAAGCATCCACTTTAGATTTTAGCTGAGAAAGGAGGAAATTCTGATATTTCAACATATGAAACTGGCAATTTAAAGCCCTCATTGCTAAAGTAGAAGAGGTATACACCTTCTTACCCCATCTATCCAAAGCTCTAGCTTCCTTATCTAGAGGAACCAGATTCTTTACAACAGAAGCTCTAACACCCTTAGGCCCCTGACTAATAGTTTCTGGGTCCACCCTAGGACTCTTATACAGATATTTATGAGCCTCAGGCACCCTGTAATACCTGTCCGGCTTAACTGGCGCAGGAGGCAAAGAATCTGGATTAAGGGAAGCCTCCGAGAAAACATCTTGAACAACATCCAAAACAGGAGGTATAGCCAAGGGTCTATGCTGTGGTAAAAACAAGAATTCCCTAAGCCTCTTCCGTGAATCAGAGAAATCCTGTCCTTCCCACTTAAAATGCACCCTCATGGAATGCAGAGTTTCTGAAAATGAAAAATCCTCTGGAGGAGAAGCAGAAGGAGTGGAATCCTCTGCATCAGAATCCGAATAAGGGGGAAAATCTTGAATATCTTCAGCAGAAGAGTCTGAGTCATCTGAGGCCTGATCCAAACTTTCCAACTCTGGCTCCACCCTGGGCCTCTTATCAGGAGGGGGCATAGAACCTCTAATTAAAGTAATCAAATCTTCTGCCATTTTAAGCATGTGCTTTTTAGGCAGAGACCCTGAAGTACCTGGAGGGACACCAGAGGAAGGCAAAACAGACCTGCTCTTAGAAGAAGCCTTAGAAATAGTAGCAGAAGGCCTAACCACCTTAGGCATAGAAGGGAGAACAGTAACTTGAGAGGCCCCTTCAGCTTGACCTGACTCCTGTGAGGCCACATCCTGCAAAATCAAAGTTTCCCCCTGAGACTCAACAGAACCTTCAGCCGGATCCACCTGCTCCACTGTAGTTTCTGCAGGACCGGCGTCCGAAACGGACGAATCAACCTGTCTAGGTTTCAAGGATTTGTCTTTGCGCTTCTGGAAGCGGGCGTCGGAGGATCCGACGGCATATTATAATTACACCGCTTACCAAAGACTAACCTCGCACAATCTAACCTTCTTTTTATAGTGCGTTTATTAAACCTAGCACAAAACCGACACCCGACTACGTCGTGGTCCGGTCCCAAACAAGGAATGCAAAGAGAGTGATAATCCCTATGCGGTATCTGTTTCCCACAAGAAATACAATTATTCACTTTTTCTGACATCCGGAATAAACTGAGGCAAGAAAAAACAAAAATATTCCCCAACGGGGTACTTAGCCCAAGTTGGTTTCGGTCTGAAACTCAGAATACGAAAATTTCAGAACGCCGAACGGCACTTGCAACGCTGCTTCTGCATCGGACCATGCGGCAAAAAAGACTGAGGATATGACGTCGGTCATGCGCTTTTATACCCTGACGCTCTGATGTCAGATCTAAGCGCCCATGACCGACGTCAGCCTAATACTTTGGTATTCGGGCCGACAGAGGACAGCGGACTACCCATATGTAAGGACTGCAGCAATGTGAGATGAAGAACATCCCATTATTGGAAAGTCAGTGGATTGCTACCATTATTGTCTTAAGTGTTGTTAATGGCTAGCCTGTAGATTGAATGCTGTGACAGTCAGAGGAGAAGATGAGTTTTATTTTTTTTTTCACAGTTTTTTTTTTTTTGGTTGTTTTCTGTGACCTTTAACATACCTCTCAACTTCTTAACGCAAGAAATCTGGACAAAGCCTGACAAAATGGCGAGACAAAGGCCCAAAAATAGGGACACATTTTAAATACTGCTCTTATAAACTTGGAAAATTGCTAGAATAACAGGATTTATGTTAGCATGCATTTTCTGAAGGAAAATAATAATTATCTTGGGTGGCAAATGCCAGGGTACCGTTTGGCTAGGCTTATATAGGCCCTAGGGTCAATAGCTTAGTACCTACCTATGAAGTGTGAAACTCAAATACATGTCATTATTTAGTTACTTTAATCCTTAGATCATCCCAGTGACTTGTCAAAAAAGCACAGTTTTTATGAGGACCAGACCAAAATTCTGAAGCAAAAATCTGAACAGTCTGCGAAAATCTGTACAGTTGAGAGGTATTACAGTATGTTGTAGTAAATCCAACTGCTGGAGGAAATTTATATATATATGTGTATATATATATATATATATATATATATATATATATATATATATATATATATATATACATACATACATACATATGTGTGTGTGTGTGTAAAAAATACAGAATTTTAACACAGTTTAAACAAAATGTTATCATTGAGCAGGTTTTGAACAGCAGATGATTTGCTTCTCTTATACTGACATCATGTGGACAGAAATGATATTGACTTCACTTTCTTAACATTCTTACATGTGTTAAACAGAAATTATTATTGCAGTTCTTTTATGGATTGGGGCTTTTGACTGTTAGATATAATTTTTTATCTGTGTGCAAATGTATGCTAATAACACAAGTTTAGATATACTTTTTTGATTTGATGAATGAATGTTATATAATATTTGGGGTTCTCTCACAGGTTTTACTGATTTATATAATGCATATTTAAATAGTTTCAGAATAAATGAGAGTAACTGATTTGTGGCAGGTAAAGAATAACTTGGCCTAAGCAGTGGTTTTATAACAATATATCAATCAGTAATATATCTGAAAAAAAATAAAAAAAACAGAAGCAGCAAAACAAACTAAATAAATAAAAATGCTGGCAGGCAGAGTTTCACGGGCACAAATCACTCAGGTGATGATAAACCAAAGGTATATTTAATGATAAAAATCCACAAGAAAAACAAGTAAAATGTGAGCGCTTTCATCAGACACCATTAAAATGTAAGACAGCCATTTATATACATATAAAAAACACTCTGGGTAAGCAAAGAGAGGCAGCTAGCTAAGCAACACTGAGATAGAACAGTAATTACCCCCATGATGACTGTGCTACAGTTGAAACTGTTGCATCTTAAATACAACTAAAACTTGTAATTAAAAGATAAATTATTAGTCTCATACTTGTGTCATGAATGATTCTAAATAGGATAAAACTAAAACCAAAGTCATTTTTAAAAACTCATGTTAAATATTCACATAATGCTAAAATGTTTACCAAAGCCAAATACATACAAAAGTGCTTGTGCTTAACAAATGTTTTGAGGTATTTTGTTCCTTTCTAGGGCTTTTAATTTTAATACAGGAGAGATGGATGTCCTGTCATTTATCCCTGGCCAACTATCTGCCTGTAGTAAGATTTGCCACCTTAACTCCTTTAACTCTAACTGAAGTCCCCAAGGCTTTTTGCCACTGATGTCTACATGGTCTATTGCCTTAAATGTGAAATTGTGGCCAGTATTGTCCTGAATATGCCTCGCTAAAGCATTATTAATATTATTCTTTCTTATGGCATAGTTGTGTTCATAAATTCTGGCGTTAAATTTCCTTTCTGTTTTGCCTACATAAAATGCTAGGTATTGGTCACATGTAGCCATGTAGACCACTGCCTTGGAGTGACAGTTACATTTACCTTTTACATAATGGTCTATACCATTCACTGTAAATTTGCTGCCTGATTTCACCTTGTGGCACCAGTTACAAGACTCACATTTGTACATCCCTACACGTCCTGTTCTAGTGTAGTTAGAACCTTTCCTAAGAAGTCTTTTAAGTTTGAGCCCCTTCTGTATGTAACTATAGGTCTTTCTCCTATTTGTGCCCTGATGTACAAGTCATCCTTTAAAATGTCCCAGTTCTTATAAAAAATGGACATCAAGTGGTATGAGTCAGAATTGAATATAAGCACCATAGATCTACAAAAAGAACTTTTTGCAACTCAGGTCTCTCCCCTTCTTCAACTTCAGAGGGGCTGTTTTCTAGTGTGTTTTCCCCAACTATGGGCTTAAAATGCCCTACTCTTCTTTAACTATCACTTCCTGCATAAGCTCATTAAGCAAGTCTGCAGGGTACTCCCTCCTCAAGAACATAGTTTTTAAGTTGTCGTATTCAATAAGAAAATCTTCTTTTCTGGAGATCATACCGGCTGCTCGAACTAATTGCCCTTTAACTACCAACCTCTTTTGATGCTTGGGTGGGAGCTAGTGTAATGCAGGAACGAGTTTGAGTAGATCTCTTTCCTACGGATCTTAGTAGCATACTTTTCATTATGTGTGTCTTTGTATAAGTGGACATCAAGGTAATTCATATAATAAAGATTAATCACCCAAGTGAACTGCAGGAATGTAGTTGTGGTGCTAAGGTAGCTCAAAAACTCTTCCAAAACAACCAGTGACCCATTCCATATCAAGCTGATATAATCTTGGTATCTATAATACAGTTTGACCTTAGAATAGTACTGAGACTGAAATACATAATTTCTTTCCCAATATGCCATTACCATATTCGCGAATGCCCCACCACAAGTTGAACCCATTGCCACTCCTATGGTCTGCAAAAAGTACCTGCCATTAAAGGAAAAATAGTTGTTTTTTAAAGCAATTTCTAATAATTCCAAAATTAGATTAATTTTGCCCTGGTTAACTTTGTATAACAACAGTAGGTCACCCACCCACTCGAGACCAATTTCTTGTGGGATGACCGTGTACAGGTCTTTTACATCTATGGTGACCAGGATGTCACTTGCATCATACCTGGTTTTGTTCACTTCTTCTAAAAAAAGCTCAGGAGTCTTTACAAATTTGGCATTCATTACGCAATATTTTCTTCAGCTCATAGTCTAAAAATTGGGTACAAGCAGTGGTAATGGAGTGTCTTCCATCCACTAAGGGCCTCATATGTGGATCTGATAGGTTCTTGTGGATCTTGGGAATACCAAAGAACACTGGTATCCTTGGGCTAATGATGTTAAGATAGTTATGTAAGGAAAGGTCGATTCTTCTTTCTAGAAAAATGTAAGTGAGTTGGCTGTAGATTTTCCTATATGCTGCATTTAATTCATTAAGGGACACTTCCATGTAATTTCCTGTGTCTAACATAGCCAACATTTTGTCACTGTATGTGGAAGAATCCATGATTACAACCCCTACCCCTTTTGTCAGGTTTCATAACCCTGATGTCATGTTCTTGCAGTTCCAATAAACAATCATGTTCACTTTGGTTCATGTTGTGAAGTGTTTGAGCTGGCCTGTATTTGTTCTTATTTAAATTATGCAGCTCTAGTTCACAAACTTTTTCATACATTGCTAATTTTGGGTGCAAAGGGGGGGTTGTAGGTAGAACTGATCTTAAAAATGCTGCCTTCATTGACATTAGTTTGAGAGGTAGTACCATGTAGTAAAGTCAAATTCAACTTTCTCAAATAAAGTTTCAGATCTAACATAGTGTCTACAACATAAAATCTCTTACCAGGTACAAAAGATATTCCCTTAGACAATAAGTCAGCTGTAGTTTTATTTATACATAAAGTAGAATAATTGTGTACTGAAAAGTCTTTTTGGTGGTTAAAAACCACTGTATAGGTACCTGCTTTTTGAACAGAGTCCACTGGTGGACATTTTTATGGTGTCTTACATTTTAATGGTGTCTGATGAAGTTAACACTTGTTTAACAAAAGCGCTCACATTTTATTTGATTTTCTTGTGGATTTTTATCATTAAATACACCTTTGGTTTATCATCACCTGAGTGATTTGTGCCTGTGAAACTCTACCTGCCAGCATTTTTATTTATTTAGTTTGTTTTGCTGCTTCTGTTTTTTTGAGTTTGTTCATGGCTTCTGGCAGCATGGCGTTATCTGGCACACCAGCAGCTAACAAAGAGCATGAAGGAAACAACTCGGAGATTGGACAGCTTACTGCTCTTATTCTACAACTAACCCAGAGGATGGATCATCTGTATGAACATGTGAGACTGAATAGTACCACTTCTGCTCTTGCACACTCTAATCAGCATGGGGAGGCAAATGAGCATGCTACTAACTTTCACAATACATCTTTATGCCTCATTTCCGATTCACAGCAAAGTGAATTGAGGCAGGAAGGTACAACGCATCTGCACATGGCAGGAATGAGTTTTTCTGACAACAGGAACTCTCAGAATGCTGCAGAAAGAAATGGACTAACTAAATCTCTTAACGAGGATATTCCTCAGTTGGAGGAGTGGTTGCGGAATGGGGTTTCATTAAACAGAAGCATCAAACACAATAATCCTTCGTTGGAAGGTAAGCTGACAAATTTTGATGTTAAATTATCACGATGCAAGAAACTCCAACTGGAAAACGCCCACCTAAGGGAATGCACTAGACTAAAAGTGGTTCCCAAAGGTTTAAGGGTCTGGCGCTTTCCTACTGGTTTACAGCATGACTCTGTTTTGTACACTGAGTTAGTTAACTTATTTGATAAATGTGGGTTCAACCTTTTAGAGCTTTTAATTAAACATAACAACAGTGAACTGGAACTGTTATTCAAAGACCTTGCAATTCTAGACTCTGCCATCCGTGAGGATCATGAGTATAGCAACATGAAATTTGAACATTACAGGATTTACACTAGCATTGACAAGCACATAACAAAACTGAAAGCTGGTAAACTGAACAAGCTGGACAGCGATGTTCAGGACTATGCTAATGGTATGGCCTACCCTAAACCTCTTGGTTCATACAAAAAATGTAAAGCCCCATGAGGGGAAAGTAACAAGCAATTACCACACCCTCCTGAAGTAACTGGCAATGATGAATGTAGGTTTGAAGAGACTGACAATGTGATTTTAAACTATGATGCTGAATTCCCAGAACTCAGAAGAAGTGAAAGAATTAGGAACAAAAGCCATTACAATAGGCAGCAACCACAGGGCGGCTACCAACCACAGGGTTTTCAGGGGGCCAGGCCAAAGAACAGGAACTGGAGAGCTTAGCATCTCCACTAGTGCCTTCTGGTCACCATGTTAATGTTAATGACTCCTTCATTAATGTAAGCACCCCAACACCAGTGGACTCTGTTCAAAAAGCAGGTACTTATACAGTGGTTTTAACCACCAAAAAGACTTTTCAGTACACAATTATTCTACTGTATGTATAAATAAAACTACAGCTGACTTATTGTCTAAGGGAATGTCTTTTGTACCTGGTAAGAGATTTCATGTTGTAGACACTATGTTAGATTTGAAACTTTATTTAAGAAAGTTGAATTTGACCTTACTACATGGTACTACCTCTCAAACTAATGCCAGTGAAGGCAGCATTTTTAAGATCAGTTCTACCTACAACCCCCCTTTGCACCCGAAACTAGAAATGTATGAAAAAGTTTGTGAACTGATCTGTATAATTTAAATAAGAACAAGTACAGGCCAGCTCAAACACTTCACAACATGAACCAAAGTGAACATGATTGTTTATTGAAACTGCAAGAACATGACGTCAGGGTTATGAAACCTGACAAAAGGGGGAGGGGTTGTAATCATGGACTCTTCCACATACAGTGACAAAATGTTGGTTATGTTAGACACAGGAAATTACATAGAAGTGTCCCTTAATGAATTAAATGCAGCATATAGGAAAATCTACAGCCAACTCACTGACATATTTCGAGAAAGAAGAATCGACCTTTCCTTACATAACTATCTTAACATCATTAGCTCAAGGATACCAGTGTTCTTTGGTATTCCCAAGATTCACAAGAACCTATCAGATCCACCTGTGAGGCCCTTAGTGGATGGAAGACACTCCATTACCACTGCTTGCGCCCAGTTTTTAGACCATGACCTGAAGAAAATATTGCGTAATGAAAGCCAAATTTGTAAAGACTCCTGGGCTTTTTTAGAACAAGTGAACAAAACCAGGTATGACACAAGTGACATCATGGCCACTATAGATGTAAAAGACCTGTACACGGTCATCCCACAAGAAATTGGTCTCGAGTGGGTGGGTAACCTACTGTTGTTGTACAAAGTTAACCAGGAGAAAATTAATCTAATTTTGGAATTATTAGAAATTGCTTTAAAAAACAACTATTTCTCCTTTAATGGCAGGTACTTTTTGCTGACCATAGGAGTGGCAATGGGTTCAGCTTGTATTGGGGCATTTGTGAATATGGTAATGGCATATTGGGAAAGAAATTATGTATTTCAGTCTCAGTACTATTCTAAGGTCAAACTGTATTACAGATACCAAGATGATATCAGCTTGATATGGAATGGGTCACTGGTTGTTTTGGAAGAGTTTCTGAGATACCTTAGCACCACCACTACACTCCTGTAGTTCACTTGGGTGATTAACCTGGATTATATGAATTACCTTGATGTCCACTTATACAAAGACACACATAATGAAAAGTATGCTACTAGGATCCTCAGGAAAGAGACCTACTCAAACTTGTTCCTGCATTACACTAGCTCCCACCCAAAACATCAAAAGAGGTCGGTAGTTAAAGGGCAATTAGTTCGAGCAGCCCATATGATCTCCAGAGGAGAAGAAGATTTTCTCATTGAATGCGACAACTTAAAAACTACGTTCTTGAGGAGGGAGTACCCAGCAGACTTGCTTAATGAGCTCATGCAGGAAGTGATAATTAAAAGAAGAGTAGGGCATTTTAAGCCCATAGTTGGGGAAAACACACTAGACAACAGCCCCTCTGAAGTTGAAAAGGGTAGGCCTGAGTTGGAAAAAAGTTATTTTTGTAGATCTATGGTTCTTACATTGAACTCTGACTCATACCACTTGATGTCCATTTTTTATAATAACTGGGACATTTTAATGGATGACTTGTACATCAGGGCACAAATAGGAGAAAGACCTATAGTTACATACAGAAAGGGCTCAAACTTAAAAGACCTTCTTAGGAAAGGTTCTAACTACACTAGAACAGGACGTGTAGGGATGTACAAATGTGAGTCTTGTAACTGGTGGCACAAGGTGAAATCAGGCAGCAAATTTACAGTGAATGGTATAGACCATAATGTAAAAGGTAACTATAACTGTCACTCCAAGGCAGTGGTCTACATGGCTACACGTGACCAATGCCTAGCATTTTATGTAGGCAAAACAGAAGGAAATTTAACGCCAGAATTTATGAATGCAACTATGCCATAAGAAAGAATAATATTAATAATGCTTTAGCGAGGCATATTCAGGCAATACTAGCTACAATTTCACATTTAAGGCAATAGACCATGTAGACATCAGTGACAAAAAGCCTTGGGGACTTCAGTTAGAGTTAAAGGAGTTAAGGTGGCAAATCTTACTACAGGCAGATAGATGGCCAGGGATAAATGACAGGACATCCATCTCTCCTGTACTGAAATTAAAAGCCCTAGAAAGGAACAAAATATCTCAAAACATTTGTTAAGCACAAGCACTTTTGCATGTATTTGGCTTTGGTGCACATTTTAGCATTATGTGAGTATTTAACATGAGCTTTTAAAAATGACTTTAGTTTTAGTTTTATCCTATTTAGAATCATTCATGACACAAGTATGAGACTAATAATTTATCTTTTAATTACAAGTTTTAGTTGTATTTAAGATGCAACAGTTTCAACTGTAACACAGTCATTAAGGGGTTAATTACTGTTCTAAGTGTTGCCTAGCTAGCTGCCTCTCTTTGCTTATCCAATCAGTGGTTTTTATATGTATATAAATGGCTGTCTTACATTTTAATGGTGTCTGATGAAGTTAACAGTTGTTTAACGAAAGCGCTCACATTTTATTTGTTTTTCTTGTGGATTTTTATCATTAAATACACCTTTGGTTTATCATCACCTGAGTGATATTTGCCTGTGAAACTCTGCCTGCCAGCATTTTTATTTATTTAGTAATATATCTGAGAAAAGAATAGTCATTGTAAGCGTTCCACAGGGTTTGGTCTTGGCACCACTTTTGTTTGGTTTGTTTATGCCATTATCTTCCATGGATGATAGTATTTGGGTTAGTAATATGCGGATGATATAAAAATTAGCATTGGAATGAAAAATGCCAAAGATCAGGAAAAGCTTTTTGGACAGATTACATGGCTGGTCTAATACAAATATGGTATACATTAATAAGAATGAATGTGAGGTGCTTAATTTTGGTTCAGGTAGTAATGTTTATCCTTATTGCATAAATCCTAAACTGTGACAAGAATATGATGCTGAAAGATCGGGGTATTGTCAGTGACAGTCCCCAGTAGTTTAATCCTTATTTTCTTTCTGTATTAAGATGTTATGGTATTATTAAAGATAACCTTTAGACCACAAATAGGCAGAAGGTGCTGATACTACTATAAAGTCTTTAATAAGGCTATACATTGAACACTAGGTGTCTGTTTGTATTTATAAACCAAGTTAGAGAGCCTAAAAAGACTTCAGACTAGACAGATATCCACGGCACATAATACTTTTTTATAAGGGAAGGTTAAAGTTCCTTAACTTATACCCAGTGCATTTATAGATTACTTACAGGGATATCAGTTTAGTGTATAAATGTTTTATAATGAATTACTGGCAACTTCAATAGGGACATGTTTACACCACATACTCAGGAAACAAGGAGTAATTCTACTGTAATAATTGTTATATTTAGGTTCATAGGTTCATAAATTTATTTCTAAAGTAAAGAATAGCAATATATCCTATAACCAACTATATTATCTCAGCACATCTTTACAACTCTAATACTGAACTCTTCTCATTCAAATATGTACATTGTCATATAACTCCAAACTTACTGCACAAATACACTAAACTAATTATCAAACTTACCCACCTATTTCTAGTTAATGTAGCTCAGATTAAACAAAATGGAGACATACATCCCAGTCCAGGCCCCATAAACACACAGCAAATGCACAACCTTTCTAACATCCCATCCTCCCATAACATCACTCACCTCCCTAACAGCAACACAGACCTCCTTATCTTCAACATGAACCTAAGAAGCATATTCAATAAAACTTCTGAATTACATGCAACTCTCACCCAATATTCACCAAATATAACTACACTAAAAGAGACCTGGCTTAAACCAAACATACAAGATACTGAGATACAACCCCCCAGGGTATAACATCCATACACTTGACAGGACTCACAAGCAGGGTGGTGGCATAGCCATAACTTACAAAGATAATCTCAAAACTGGAATAATTAGTATGCAACTACCCAAACGCCAAGAACTCTGAAATTTTAATCTCCTGCCTCCAATTTAACTCCAACAAACACATCATTTTCATAGCAGTTTATATACCCCCTGGTAACAACCCAGCCTCTACTGAAGATCTCCTTTGCTGGTGTGCTTCAGCATACAGTTAGGAAATTATTATAATGGGGGATTTTAACCTTGATTGGTCAACCTGCAACTCTGACAATCCATCCAATTTCATTAACCTTCACGGTTTCTGTTAAATGACACAATCCCCTACCAGGGTTGACAAACATAGTAAAAAGCAATCAATACTTGATTGGACCCTCACAAATAAACCTTCCCTCTGCTATAAATCCGGTTGTGTCTCTAACAGCCTAAGGGATCACCAACTCATCTACCTGATTAGACAGCGTATTTGTCCTCCTAAAAGCATAGTCTACAAACACATACAAAAAAACTTCTCATGAGAAGTCTTTAAAACCCTTCTACAAAAATATGATTGGTCCCTTCAGAAACACCTCCACCTTGACTCAGCTGTTCAATAAATTCATCAATATTCTAAATAACTTACCCCCCTAAGAAGAACCCGTATTAAAGCCAAACATTTACCATGGCTCCCTAAAAAGCCTAAGAAGCTAGTTAAACTAAGAGATAGGGCTTGGTACCAGTATCATGAAACCAAAAATGAAATATCCCATTTCAACTATCAACAAATGTGTAACCCAGCCAAAAAAAAACAAAAAAACAAATTAAACATGACAAAAAAAACTACTACACAACAATGCAACAAAATCACCAAAATAACCCACAGAAATTATTGCACACCATCAACTGCTTGCTAAAACCAGGTCAGACCACAACCCCAACCCCAAGCACTACCACACCACTGATAGTATTGCCTCCCAACTTAACTCTCACTTTGTCGATTCTATCCTATCCTATCCCTTGTAAAAAACAAGTACTACCCCTCTATCCTTACCTACACAGGCAACAAATAACCCCAAATCCTTCTCAATTAAACCTGTACAAACTAGCACCATAAAGAAACTACTTTCCAGACCAAAGCCCTCATTACTCTCTGCAGATCAGCTTCCCAAAGAATTTGTTAAAATAGCATCAGATGTCATTTACTTCCCTATTTCTTTCCAAATCAATCGGTCTATTACTGAACAATACATCTGAACATTTTGGAAAATATCTCATATAATACCTCTACACAAAGGCAGCACATCCACTGAATTCAATAACTATAGGCCAATAGCCATTCTGTCCCCCATTGCCAAGATTCATGAAAAATGTATCCATACTCAATAAATGGGCTATCTTCTAAACAGCAACCTCATACCTGCATCCCAACATGGTTTTAGGCCAAAAACATAGCACCACTACTGCTCTGGTTAGTTTCACTAATACAATCAACCATCTTAGAAATACTGGCATCCATGTTTCCTCCATCTTTCTGGACATGTCAAAAGCTTTTGACACGGTTTCCCATCAGAAATTACTCAATGAGCTACACTCATTAAACTTTTCACAACCCGCCCTCTCTTGGTTTCTAAGCTATTTATCTGACCGCCAACAGGCAGTCAAGTGGCACAACGAACTCTCATTCCTTTTACCTGTCTCAGTCGGTATACCTCAAGGATCCATAAACGGCCCACTACTTTTTACTATCTTCACCAATAAACTCTCCTCAGTCACTCATCATGCAACCATTGTTCAATATGCAGATGACTCCTTCCTTATTCATTCAGTTCCCTCCATACTCCTACAAGCAAACCGAAAAGCTGTCACTAACATTGAAAATTACCTAACTACCAACTTGTTCTCAATCCTAATAAAACTAAACTCGTGCTCCTCACTAGTAACAAAACACATGATCACCCTCCACCTTTTACCATCTATTCCTCCAATAAAACTATAATAGAACCAGTTCAACACACTAAGCTCCTTGGGGTGACCATCGACAGCAACCCTAGACAAGCACCTAGCCACAACTATCAAAAAAGTACACAGCCATCTTGGCTCACTCTATAGAGCTAAGCCTCTCCTAACTGACTCCACCAGAAATGGCTATATCCAGAACTCATCCAATTTCCACCTTGCTATATGCTCCACCATTATTTACAAACCTCAGAAAACCTGATTTTAAACAAACCTGAGTCCTGTTATAATAAAATAGCAAGATTCAATGCTAACCTCCCATATAGGTCCACCATTGCTTTGCACTGCATCAACTAAATTGTCTTGAACTTCCTATTCTACCTACCTTTAACCTATTAATTTTCACTCATACCATCTTCCACCACCCAAACAACTGGCCTGCTCTCATGCACCTCATCCAGCCCTACTCCAGCAGTAGATTCCTAAGATCTTCTAACAAAATCCTACTATAAATAACCAAATCCAGCAATAGTATTGGGGAGTCCATACTGTCAAACCAAGTATCTAAATCCTGGAATTCCATACCCCAAACAATACTCAATCATCCCAACATTTCTATATTTAAACAACTTCTAAAGGAATACCTTACCAATAACTGGCTTTGCTCATGTACTAAGGCATGCTGAAAAAAATGTCTACTTACCCCTAAAACTTCCACACCAGTTCTCTCTCTCCTATTCTATGTCTATCCTACTTTATCCTGATTCCCCATCTTCCTTTTCTTTCTCTTTTCTCTTAATTTTTATTTCTTTTGTACTTACTGTAACGTGTCATTATACTTCCAGTACCCCCCTTTTTTTACCCTTTTCTTTTTGTACTTAACACCAAGTATTCTTACTAGTCTATATTCTATCATGAGATCTCTATGCCAATTTCACTGTACAAGTGAAATAATCAGAAGCATGCCTGACAACCTCAAACTTCTTAGCACTTAAGATATTCCTCTCTGGCTTCCCTCCACTACACTGATAATCACTGCTTCCCTTCCCAGGTTGCTTATTACTCATGTTATCAATGAATCTGTTATAGGATTATGTTCCTTGCTACTACATTCATACTCTGAACCATCTAGGCCTCAAATATGTATTTATTAATCATATCTAGTATGTACTGATTAATCACCTTTAATATGCTTGTATTGGTAAATAATATATATTTTTTTCTTTTGTTAAAATTCTCCATTTGTGTAAATGCTTTTTTGTTAAATAACTCATGTGTATATCCTTTGCATGGAGCTTTTCTCCCTGGGCCTCTGCTGAAAATGGGTCATTGGCCCAGTCGGACTTTCCCGGTAAACAAATGTAAGATAAAATAAAATAAATAAATAGCTTTCATCTATAGGGCTAGCAAAATCTGCACCTCTCTTTCTACTACTATTAGACAGGTAATAATATGGTCTACATTTAAGATCCAAATGGATGCAAGGGTTGGGGACCAAATGTATGACCTATGTTCTACTGGCTGCAAACTCCAAGGCAGTCTCTAAAGAGGTACCAAATTTGTTATTCTGTTGAACCCTGAACCATACATCCATAAATCAAAATCCTCAGTGCTTACGTATATTCACTAGTTGTTAGTGTGACTTTCCTATTAATGTCATCTGCATGAAAGAGAAAAAGCCTTTGACTTACACAGGTGCATTGCTTTGCTTAATGTCATTAGCCACACCTTCTTCAAGTACTGCATGAAATGACTCATTTTATCAAGGGTGCTGGCTTTGCACATCCTCATTACAAACAGCTTAGAACTCTCCCTTCACCCCATTTTCACATTCATTTCAAACTGTCGTGTTCCCTCTTCTCTACAGTACTGATTTTACTTCTAACGCCAAGACTCATCCTCCATTTTCAGTAAGGGCAGTTTGGATGTTTGTATTAAGAACAAATTACCCAAAACTCCAGGTATTGAATACAGTTCTTCTATATTTATAGAAACGTACTTTCAAAATCTGTTGGGAGTATCTGAAAAGTTAAAATCTGTTTTGTGGCATCAACATCTATAGCATACAATAAAAAGCATAAGGTACTGAATGGCTTGCATGTTTTGATAGAATCCAACCTTCATAAACTCGATATGATATTTTTGGAGAAATCAAAATAAATGGTATATAGAGTTTAGTGCCGAGCTTCATCAACATCTTACTTCTTTTCTTGATGTTGATGTGGAGAATAATGTTGATGGCACACCTTTAAATAAGGTTTTTCATAAGCCTTTTAGTAGGAATTTTGTTCTAAATGCTCATAACTGTCATCCAAAGCATATTGTTACAGGAACAAGTACAACATATAGATTGCCATGATTTATTGCAGTATCAAAAAAGGAACAGTAATGATGAAAAAATAGTTAGAAATCAGCATTGGTTAAAACATATGGTAGCAATACTCAAAAATTTCACAAAATTATTAACAATCATTGGCATGTTTTAAAATCACATCAATATTTATTTGAGGTGTTGCCTGGTAAGTGTGAGTTCACTTTCAAACATGGGAAGACTATTGGTGAACATTTGGGAACTCATGAGTTATTTATTTTAACATTTGTTGACTGGGAAAGTCCAACTAGGACAGAGCCTATTTGCAGTGGAGACCCAGGGAGAAACACTGATGTTGCATGTCTTTGGAATGTGGGATGAAACCACAGTACCCGGAGGAAACCCACACAAATGTAGGAAGGACATGCAGACTCCATACAGAAGATGCCTCAGCTGAGAATCGAACTGGAGAAACTCTTGCTGTGAGGCAACAACATTAACCGTTGCACCACAGTACAAATAGCAAACACCTTACGAGTGGGTTCCAAGTCATGCAGTTGCTGTTTCTTTTGTAAATTTGTTATTAATACTGAAGTATTCACTACCATAAATACTCTGAATGTATATTTGATAAAAAGATTTATAACATGTAGAACAGTGGGTGTAACTTATATAAATATGTGCGCTTGTCAAGCTTTTAATATTGGAAATACTACCAGGATGTTTCTGCTTTACATGCCTCAGCATTTATGTGGCACACCTTGTGGAAGAGATAATAATGCTTTATATAAACATTCATTGGTACATAAAAATGCCTGTTTAAGTATGTTGGTTTTGATGCTATAAATAAAAATGCATTGGTTGGAGGCATGCTCTTCTTATCATAGAATGTATTTGGATAGTAAATTGGGGGGCTTTGTTTAAATCAGGACTTAAAGAAAACTGGTGAAATATATGCATTATTGCTTTAAGGAGATGGTATTTTCAATTTTGGGTATGTTATATAAAGAGTGTTTGGGGCAGGTGATTCACTTTTTGTCTTTACTGAAGAAGATACTGCTGTATCGAAATCAGTCAAAATAAATGTTTTTTGTTTTTTTTATCTGCTCCATTTGGAATGGAATAAAGTGCATTTTCCAGTTTCTGCATGTATGTACTGCTGACCTTATTTGCTTTATCATTGTTTATTTGGGTCATGCACACTGAGGTGGATTCGAGTGTTCTTTTTGGCTAATCCATTTCCAAGTAAAGGATCTCTTGTTTTGATATATTTCATCATCCTAGCCTTAAGAATGTCTTTCTCAACAAGCCTGAGGGTCAGAAAGTCCATGGGACAGAGCACCAAATGCATCAATGTATTATACAGTCACACTATTACCTTGACCCTGCTAACAGATGCAGTCTCTCAATTTACTGAGTGAATTCTACAATTTGTATAGCACTACCTTACCTGAACATGGTAGGGGTACTGCAATTCTCATAATGTTACCTTATCTGAACAAGGTAGGGGTACTGCAATTCTCATAACGTTACCATACCTGAATGTGGTAAGGGTACTGCAATTCTCATACCATTACCTTACCTGAGCATGGTATGGGTAATACATCAGAGAAGGCTGCTATACTGTCCATATCCTGCAATGTACTTGTAATGCTTTTACTCTGTGTTGTATCACGTCATCTGTATCAGCAACTAATCATTTGTTCCCATAGTCACAATCATTTTCTTCAGTAGGCCTTGATTTGGTCTTTGTAGTGTGCACAGTTTCAGAGAAACCAATCCTGGCCCACACACAAAATACCAAGTGGAGTTTTCCAAGATGGTTTCAGCCAATGGACTATATAAACTCTTATTTTTAATATTTCTACAATATTCTTTAAAGACTGTTTTAAATTTTCTCTTAGTTTCACCAAAATATAACATACCATGGTATAGTAGTATCGCAAGCTTTCAATTTGTGATTATCAAAATGTAGCAATCCTTTAACATGAAACTACATATGTATACATACACATATACTACAGCAACACTAATAAAAAGATTAAGAAAGTTAGTGGTAGAAGAAAGATGCTGACTGTCATACATTTGGTCATGCAGTGTAATACATGTTCTGAGGAACTTTACCAGGTAATTCATTTTCGTCCATGTTATTCCAGTATATAACTTTGGCATGATCTGTATGAAAGAAATGTGTAGTTTTTTATTCAAGGGGACTTCGTGTACAACATTTTGTTGTGCACAGCCATTTTTTGTATGCCCAGTAGAAAATAAGGATTGCAGGTGAGGTCAGAGTAATATGTGTATTTTCATGATACAGAATAATTATATTTTCATAAATTCTCACAAATTGAAAGCTTGTGATCTTTTTTGTGCAAATGTGGTCTATGTAATACAGTGGGGAACTGTGCTGCTACATTTTTGTTGAAACCGCTGAAAATTTATAAAAAGATTAAAAGAACATTATAGAAATATTAAAAATAAAATGTTAAATACTTTAGTGGTTGAACAATTTTTAAATTGTCAGAATTCAGATTATAGTAAACGTGATGCAGGTGCGGTATATTGTTATAAGAACTTGAACTGCAGCCCTGTTTATAAGGCTCTTACTGCAATCTAAATTACCCATTTTCAGCTAGTGGTACAAGGAGAAATTGCATAGGAGGGAGGGTGGGACTCAGCAGCCAATATCAGCTCGGCTGTCTGGGGGGAGAATGGAAGCAGCCTAAACTCACTGCAATAAGCAGAATATAATCCCAGTAAGCTCCATAGTGCATGACAGGTGAGATGTTCAGTCACAGGTTGAGCACATGTGAAACTTACATGCACCTGTGAATGCAGTGCATTGGCAGGGGTTGCAGAGCTACCAAGTGGTGGGAGGGTTTAAGACACATTCCCTGATGGCAATATGATTCTACACCCATGTCCTTGACGTCTTCACTGGCCCTAGGCATGGGTCAGAATAAATAAGTCAAAAGTTGCAGAAAGCACTCACAAACCACTAATAAAACGTAAAAAGAGTGCAAACACTGGCGAAAAAGGATGTACTTGTTGAAGATTTAAAAACTCTTTCCTTTATTAAAAAGATCTTCTATTAACACAACAGCATTATGCTAATTATAACTAATGATTTTAACTCTCAGAAAATATTTTTAATTTAGTGCTATTTCTTTAAGTTATAAATTCTTCCTTTTTGCATTCTTATGATTTGATTGCTGTTTGACTATTGAGGTGGAGTTTTCAACTTTATATACATTTGTTGCATTGCTTTTCATTGCTTTCACTGAAGCCAGTAATATGCCTTGGCACAAGAAAACATTCTGACGTAACATTATCACTTAATTGTGTGCACTCTCAGGATAGATCTCATGCATAAGGCAAACTGTTCCAGGAAGAACTCTTAAGATAACTGACATCTGCTTTTGAAAGCTTTCTGGTACTGAAGCAGGATCAAGTTTTTGTCTCTTGAAGAAATAATGATCAAATAAGGTAACAAAAGTGGTGCATTTTGCAGCTTATTCAGACAAGAAAATGGTAAAGGCCCATACTAGCATCTATTTTGTTGAACACTTGTCCTCTGGGTTGTATTTCCACCATTTGGTCTACAGAAGGCAGGATGTTTTTTTTTTCTCTTCATGCAGCTTTGTTACATATGATTAGATTAACACAGATATGCACTGTTACATTCATCTTTGGTACTGATGTCATGCCCAACATTATAGTGTTGCACATTTGTCTTTACTTATGACAGCTAGGCTGCCCAAGCATTTAAGGTCCTCCTTTCCTCGTAATGGTATAGCAACTGGCCTAGGTGTCATGATGGAGTAAAATTTGCACTGACCTTGAGTCTAACAGTGCGTTACTGGTGCACCATTCATAAAGCAGTACAGACTTGTGAGTACATCTTTTTTCCAGTTTTTTTCTAACAGAATTTTATTAACCAAAGATTTATTTTCAACAGGCACATTTAAAAAATATAACAGTAAACAAAACAATATAATCAAAAGAAAGAAAGATTTTTGAAAACTCTTTCCCACTACAATTTAAAATATAGTATTTGCCTAGGAGAGTAGGAGGAATCATTATAACTTACTAGCACACCAAAGATCTCATGAGAAATCCTTGCTAGCTCTATACTGATATTCTATTTAATTCAAGAGTCCCTCTTGGCTTTCTTGCATCAAAACGCTCCATGGAGTCCATTTATTTACTCCTATCGAATTTGCTCCCCCCTTGTTATCTTCATAGTCTTTTCATTTATGTAGTAATCTAATTGTATATAATACTCTAATCAGTTCAGTCCTGTCAATTTAGATTTTAAAGTTTGTATATCTATTTTCTATTGCTATAAGGCACTACAGCTTCAAAATATATGCTCCCATACACCTCTTTCCCCAGTTAGACATCTCCCACATTGAGGGCCTATGTTTGGATGTATACTGCATAACTTACATCCTAAATCTTCTTGCCTTGATGACTACCTTTGTCATTATATCGATTTCTGCCCTACTGCTTCTTGGATATGTTTTTCCCAATAAATTTTCCCACCACTGGCTATATTTTGTTATTATGATATCTTCTGGGGATAACAGGGCTTGGCCAATCATCTCAATTCTCTTTTGCCCTATTTTCATAAGTGCTTCTATTCATTCTGGCCATTCTTCCCTTTCTACACTTCACCACTGTGTCTGCTGAAGTTGCCTACTCAAACCCTAATATTGAATCTTATATTAGGCAGGTAAGGTATATTCCCTTTGCACTTCTTTCCAATTTTTGACTGCTTTGAACTTTAGTAGGTCATACCAATATTTTATCTGCTATAGTTTGAGACTAATACCAGCTGATGTTCCTGTCTTAGAACTAGGCAATCATATATTTATATAAATGAAAACAAAGCATATTGACATAGTCTTAGTTGTAAGTATTTTAGATCACAGACTATATTGACATAATTTTAGTTGCAAACATTAGACATTATTTATAATCTACCCAATCATTGTCAGTCAAGCATTACATAGCTCATTCACATCCTGGCTACTTTTAAACTGTATTCCTCCCCTGTATGCATTGTTCCCATAGCTCCCATTTTTCCTATGTAATTTGTTCCTACCCTTTTCTAAAGATCCCAGTTCCAGTTGTTTTATCTTTGTTACTACATTCATTACTTCTACTATAGTTGGTTTAGACTTTCATTTCCATTTTTCTAGTAATTGCTTTTTTGGCAGCCACCATAATTAGACTCAACAATGCCTTACTATGTCTAGGCAATTCCGATTCTGTATCATAGCTCAGAAAAATCATTTTCCTAGTTATACCAATTTGCTTACTCAGTATCTCTAACAAAGTAGTCTGCAGGGAATTGTTAAAATCTGCCAACTTATTACACTCCCGGAAAATATGTTCCCAATTACCTCTTTCTTCCCCATCACACCTACAACACTTATCTCTATCTGAGGAAAAATTCTCTGGGGTCTACTTGAGGTGTAAAAATATCTATGTAAACATTTCCAAGCAAAAATCCTCAATCTTCTAGATTTTGTTGCATATTTGGGAGACAAACATATATCCCTATTGTTTCTTTGTGAATGGCTTATCCAGTCTCTCTTCCCAATCCTTTCCAACCTCCTGTGACAGATTCTTACAGTTATTGTTCAATATTTTGTATGCTTTACTAATTATTCCTTTTTTAACAACAGCTTCTGTTCTAGATTCTACTAAAAACTTTGTCAGTGATGGCCTTTTGTTTAGGAACCCCTGTTTCTTTCTCTTTGCCTATACTCTGATATCAATCTTTGATAGGGAAGTCATCTCTAACCTGTAGTCTGCATACATTTTTGGCATCTTCCAGTTCTATTACCTTTCCTTGTATAGTTATTTGCTCCCAATACCTTGCTTCCTTTGCCAGTTTTCTCTAATAACTTTCATCCCCCTCTTGCCTATTGTCTGTATCCCTAGTTGCAGTCATCCCTATTCCAGTCTTCTCTATTGATAATAAGTCTTACTTCCATTGCTTCAGTGTTTTGTAAAATGTCATCTTCTTGCAAAAACTTCCCCAAGGCAATTTCATTACATCTATATTTATCAGATCTAAGTCAAGTTCTAATAATATTTCTTTCAGTTTTGATTTATATTATATATATCTTCAAGTATGAGGTAAAATGTAATTTAAAAAGCCTTGTTATAATGTCTTATATCTAAGACCGGGGGGTGGTGGTGGTGACATTTAATTAAATCTGTCACTGTAACTCTCTGATTTCAATAATTGTCATCCAGCAACCAAAGCGAGTAGTATAGATACCTTTTCCAAAACATAAAAATTTTTTTTTTTAATTTGACAAAGGCTTTGAACATGGCATATACCAATCAAAGTTTGCAGATTAGGCAGCTCCACCAAAAACTGGAACTTGATTAAAGACTTGCTAGGAAACCATACTCCTAATCTTCCAACCTTGAAGTCTGTATACAAAAGAAATATGAATATTAAAAACATTGTAAAAAGACCACCTAGGCTTAATAATTCATATGCAATGGTAAAATGTGGTAGCTGTGCATAATGTATATATCTACAATAGTGTAACTCTTACCATAAGGGCTTATCCTAGGAGTATATGAAACAACTGTAAGACTATGGGATTAGTGTATATAAGATTGACAGACACCTCAGAATTAGGATTTACGAACATTACTATGCAGTTAAGAAAAAGATTTAGGGAATGCAGTTTACAAACACTCTATGCATTGTATGAATTTTTTAAAAAATGTTGTTTTATGTTTTGGAAAATGTATCTAACCTGATGGTTGCTGGGGGATGATTATTGAAACCAGAGAGTTAAAGTGGCAGACTAAATTAAATGCCACCTCCCCCCCAGGATTAAATGACAAAATGTCACTGAATGGACTGTTAGTATAAAAGTTCATGGATATTTAGAACTACCCTTGTTTGTGTTGATTATTTAACTATTACATTTTTGGGTGATTTTATATTGGTATAACATGCCTTTTACTGTATATTGTGGATGAACTGATTTTTTTAATTTGATTGGATATTTTTATTGGCTAATTTTATCAAATGTATTTTTGGTATTATTTAAAGGGCTATTTAAAATGATGTTACCATCTGAAAAAGACCTAGAATTTGTTAGGACAAAGGCCCTTATTATTAAATATAGTTCTCTTTTTTGAGGTTTGAAATTGTGTTTTTTTTTGTTTGTTTATTTTTTTTCTGGTTATAATATTTATTTTTACATTTTACTGGTTATACCTAGAACTGCCATTCCCCCTTAGATTTTTTGGAAGCAATATTTTCCTACAAAACGTTTGGCTTCTGGACTAACCATTTGAAATGTCGGGACTCACTCTACATAGAATCAAGAGCTGAAAAATCCACTTACATATACTAAGTCCAAGATGGACATTGCCCAGAATACTCCTTTTTCTCTGAGGTACTTAATATATATAAGTTCGAGAGAGTGAAGGAGAAAAGTGATCTTCGACATTCACTCTTTTCCTATGTTTTGGTCTTTTTTTCTGACTTGTCATCAGTTGGCACTTTGAGTGCTAGCATTTCAATAAGGAGCTGGCTGCTGGCCTTGCAAATGAATTCTTTCATCCATTGCTCTATTTGGCATATTTTTGTTTCTCTTCTAATGGTTGGCAAAAAGCCTGACCTATGTATAATACATGCCTATGCAATGTTTGGGCTGGAAGGTCTAAGTATAGTTTAAGTGATTTCCATTTCAACAAATTGTTTCAGATTTTTTGCATGATTTCTGTGTAACTTTTATTTCTAGAATTCTCTAGGTTCCTGGCCACCCAAACTCATAAATATTTTATTTGTTCATACTGACATATTTCAGGGGCTGCCTGCCTGAGATCTGCTGTTTCCCCTTTATTTATATCCATGACTTGCATTTAGTCCTTATTAATGTGATAATCTGAGAGGTGACTAAACTTATTTAATATTTTCCATACTTTAGGCAGATCTTTGTTAGGGTCTGATATCATTAAAATTACATCATCTGCAAATCATGATATCTTTCATTTTTTTTCTCCCAGTTGTAGCCTTTAATAGATGTGATCCTTATTTTTGTGGCCAACAGTAATAGGTATAAGGCAAATATAACAGGTAACAAGGGAAACCCTTGTTTAGTTACCCCTGTCATCTAAACACTCTTGGAGAGGGTTGCTCTGAGCTTATTCTGGGCTGTATAGCCTTCATATATTGATTTCAGTTGTGTTTATGAAGTGGTTGGGGACGTTGGCTTGCTTTAACAGTTCAAAGATAGTTCCATTCCACTTTATCAAAAGCTTTTTGAGCGTCAAGACTGAGTAAGGCCATGTATGTGATAAATCCAGAAAAGCACATCTCGGTGTTGTGGAACATTTTGAGACAGTTTTAAGTCTTTTCAGGATATATACACACATACATACAAATATTTCTAGCAGGAGCATTAATGCCCTTCTAGCCAGCCAATATACCAAAACAGTTGTTTCTGTAAGTGCCCAGGCTGTTCTTAAAATATCTACACTAGTATTTGCTTTGATGTAATTTGATAGTCTATTCCATACACCAGTTGGTCTCTCAGAGAACCAATAATACACTTCTCATTCCTATAGAATCTTCTACATGGGTTGTCTGATGATTCTCTACTTTTTGATAACCCCAAACATTCACAAAGATAATTGTCACTAAATTCCCTATATACCTGAATAAGATCTCCTCTGAAATATCTACATAAGACACTGTACAAGTTCAGATATTTCAGTCTTTCATAATAACTTAAATTTTCACATCCATGGATGCCCTTGGTATATTTCCACTGTACTCTTTCCGGTTTACTCATGCTTGTTTTCTTGTAAGGTTTCCATGTTGTTATTTCATTCTGAAGTTTGGATGTAATGTAACTACCAAACAATGACTTCATCATTCCTTATTTTCTAGACTTTATAAATCTTTTTATACCACCTATAGTTCTATAATTAACCAATTGGTTGGTATGATTAGAAAACTCATATCTGGATCTACCTATATAACCAGGTCCTTAAATAAATCTACAGTTTCAATCACTGTGTGCTGTACTAAATATTCACCTTTCAATTTAAGTCTCCCAAAACTCATATGCTTAGTTTTTGATGCATTTATCAGCATATTATTCTCCTGTGCCCAGATGGTTAATTTAATCAAGTTCTTTTACAGACATGCCCTATCTACAACACATGTAATCAGTTTACCCAATTTCAAGTCATCTGCATACAGACTGTAGAATACCGCAGATGAAAAAAAATAGATCTCAAAGATACAATCTAAACAAGTATGGGCCTAGTACAGAGCCCTGTGTGACACCCTGACTGTAACCAAGAATTGCACCTATTCAATGTCTGTATGCTACATACCATGTCCTATTTACCTAGTTGTACTAATTTATTAATACTAATTTATTAATCAGTGTTTTGTGTATGACCCTGTCAAATGCTGAAGTTAAATATATATAAATTACATCACAGCACAATTTTTCATTCATAGCTGTTATTATATTGTTATAGAACATCATGGTACAGTTGGTAATAGAACTATGCTCAACATATGCATGCTGATATATGGTTTCATGTCCCAACCTTTCCAATGTTACCTACTCCATTATTTTTCCACAATATGAAAATAGACTTAAGAGTCTGTATAACTCTACGTCTGTCCTACTCCCCTTTCCCTTAAAGACAGGTTTGATAAGTGCATGTCGCCAAGCTTGTGGAATCTCCCCATATTTATATGACGTAGTAAACAACAGATATGATGGTACTCTAAGTTACTGCTGATGTGTTCTTAGGTCATTATTACTAATTCCATCTCCTCCCTGTGGTTTGTTTGTATCTAGTTTGCATAGTTTTTTTCAATATAATCTAATTTGATTTCAGTATTTAAGGTTACCTGCATGTCACTAGGACAACTTATCACCACCATTGTGGAGCCAAACTATTTTGTATAAGGTTTTGTACATATATCTACAATCTGTTGTGTCTAAAAATAAATTTTAGAATCAACACACAATTTCAATGTTTTTTACCACTTCCGCATCTTATGTATCTATAAAATGGTTTCCTATTATGCTCAAGATCTTTATATACATTTTCTTCAATTTTTTCTTGCTGTTGTCTCACACTATGCTTAATTTCTCTGTCTAGCTTATTTCAGTTTTCAAAGTTGTAGTTCAAACTCTTTCATTTCTTATGTTTTTTTTCCTCATCTTAATAAAGTACCTTGTTCTTACAGAAACATATTCTTCAAATGATGTATGCCTAGATCCTGATGTTATTTATATCTTTCATTTTTTTCATTCAATTTCTTTCAGAACTTTCCACATTCCTTCTGTAGTTTTCCCACAGAATGCATCACCCCAATTAGTTTTACATAGTGACTGTTTGCTTCCATATAATCTGTTATTAATCTTCTGTGCATTAGTTTAGATTTCAGTTTGGCAGAATTATCTAACAAAACAATAACCTTTATAATGCCCCGATCACTGTACATCAATGGAGGTAAAACTTAGTAAGAAGTGACAGCAATTTCTTTAGGAACACAAACAATGTCTAGTATGTTCCATTCTCTGGTAGTTTTTTTTACATTCTGAAGCAGTTGTTGTTCCTGAACATGCATTGTGAATAGTTTCCTTACTAATTTTGTTGAATCAATATTATTCCAGTCTGTTTCTGGTAAATTTAAGTCCTCAGCCACTATTACTCTTTATTCTTCCCTCTTGTGCTTCATGCCAGAAATGTATGAATTCCTCTAGGTCATCAGCACTTCACTTTGGTGGTCTATACAATCCAAAAAAGAAGTTATGTACTTACCATAATGTTCCATGTGAGTTGTTCTTCTCGCCTTCATTATTACTGATGGGTTCGGAGCTGATCTCTCTAACAGCTTGAGGCTGAAGCCCAATCCCACAATGCACCTCTACCTTCCCCATATCTTGTTTGCTGCCAACTAGCGTTAAACCTACCCCAGATTTCAAGGAAATCATAAAGACAAGTAGTGAGAGGAAACTCCTCAGGAGAACCAAAAGCAATGTAGAACTTCTCAAACTTCCAGACATTGGATGGGGGGTAGGTGTGTGTGGGGGGGAGTAATAATGAAGGCGAGAAGAACAACTCACATGGAATGTTATGGGAAGTGCATAAGTTCTTTATGTGAAGTTGTTCAATCTTGCCTTCATTCTTATTGATGGGTAGCATCCCCAACACCATAATCTTGGGTGGCTCATGGGAATACCTGCCTAAGGACAGCAAACCCAAATGAAGCTCTGTCCCTAGAGGCCTTGTCTACCTTGTAGTGAGATATAAAGGTATGTGGCTTTGATCAGGTGGCAGCTGCACAAATAAAATCAATAGTAGCCTGGTCAAAAAGGCTACAGAAGTAGAAACAACTCTGGTAGAATGAGCTTTGACTTTGTCATGTAACGCAATGCCTGCTTCATGGTAAATAAAGGATATACAATCAGAAAGCCATTTAGACAAGGTAGATTTGGATACTGGTGTACCTTTTCTAGAATTCAAGAAGGAGACAAACAGTTGATCAGCCCTTCTATGTTTTTTTCTATGGACGTCAAGTTTGTGAAGCATATATTCCAATTGATTTGAATAATTGGGAAAGAAAACAGGTAATTCAATCGTTTGATTAAGTGTGAATTCGGAACAAATTTTTGCTAAGAACAACGGATTCATTCTGAGGGAAACCCTATCTTTGTGAAATATCAAGTATGGCTGTTTAATAGAAATGGCTTGTAACTCCGAAATTCTGCGTGCTGATGTAGTGGCCACCAAGAAAATGGTCTTCCAAGAAAGATATTTCAGCTCACAAGAAGAAGCAGGTTCAAGGGGCGGGAGAATAATCTTGGATAGGACTAGGTTCAAATTCCATGGAGCAGTAGGGGATCTGATAGGGGGTTTTAAGTGCATTGTATCCTTCAAAAAGGCCTTAGCTAACTTGTTAGACATAATACCATTTTTGGAATGACCTATATGAAAATTAGAAATATCAGCCAGTTGCACTCGGATCATTGCTGCTGCAGCTCCTTCATTGAACAGGTTTGTCAAAAATTCCAATATATCCGAAATGGAAGCCAGAAAAGGGTCAATGTTATTTTGCTGGGCCCAGATGGGAAACCTTTTCCACTTACTGAGATAAAGTTTCCTGGTTGAAGATTTAATTGAAGTCAAAAGAATACGTTGAGCCTCTTCTGATAAATTTTGGAACCTGGCTATTCTGGGAATTGGAGCAGCCAAGCTGTCAGTTTGAGGGACTGAAGAGAAGGTGAAGAGCTCCTGACGAGTGGGTCAACAGTTCTGGCACTGGGTCCAGGATCCAAGGCTCCTCCAGTAGATGAGGCTCCAGAAAGGAGAACCAAATTTGATGAGGCCAATATGGGGCTATTAAGATAAGTGTCCTGCCCAGAAAACTGGCTTTCTGTAAAAGTTTGGTAATCAGGGAAAATGGAGGGAAGGCATAAAGGAGTCCCAGAGGCTAATTGTGAACGAGTGCGTCTATCGGGGGTTGTCCCTGTTGAGGGATCAGGGCAAAGTAGTTGCAACACTTGGTGTTTGTGGGGGTTGCAAAAAGGTTGCAGCAAGGCTGGCCCCATCTGTGGAAAATCATTTCCACTACTTAATTCTTGAGAGACCACTCGTGAGGCAACAGACTTGCTCTGCTGAGTTTGTCTGCTATCACGTTGGATTTCCCCAGGATGTACATTGCTATCAGAAAGTGCCGGGTGGACTCTGCCCATTTCCATAATCTCAGAGCCTCTCGACATAGGGGGTAAGATCTGGTTCCGCCTTGTTTGTTTATATACCAGACTATGGACATGTTGTCTGACTGGATCGCAATCACACCTAGAGGAAGAGAATCTTGAAAGGACTGCAACACTAAGAGAACCTCTCTCATCTCTAGGACTTTTATGTGCAAATGAGCCTCGTGAACCTGCCATGTACCTTGGGCTGTCCATCCCTGATAATGGCCCCCCCCACCCGATCAGGGAGGCATCCATGGTCACCGTTGCAACTGGAGCTGGGAGGACAAAGGGAAGTCCCACAGTCATCGTCTTGGACGTTAGCCACCACCGAAGATCGTCCTTGCAAGAGTTGGTTATCAGAACTGGGTGATTCATTGTTAAGTCCTGAAACGTCCACTGTGTGAATAGCAGCCACTGAAAAATGCGCATGTGAGATCTCACTAGGAGAATTGCAATAATCGCTGCTGCCATAGTGCCGAGCAACTTGAAAATCTGTGATGCTGGTGCTTTGTGTTTTGACAGGAGATCCACAATTTGTTGCCATAGGGTAAGCACTCTTTCTGAAGGAAGCTTTAGGGACATGCTGACCATGTCTAAGTTTGCTCCTATAAACACTGTATGCTGCGACGTCAATAAAGCAGACTTTTCTGAATTTATTGTAATGCCCAGTTGGAAACATAGATCTAAGGCAGTGTCCCTTACCCAAATAAGTTGATGCCTGGTGGGAGCGGTGAGGAGCCAGTCATCCAAATATGGAAACACACTGATTCTTAAATGTCTCAAGTTAGCCATGATCACTGCCATACATTTGGTGAACACTCTGGGGGCTGTCGTGAGACCAAAGGGCAAGGCCTGAAACTGGAAGTGACTGGCTCCCAGCCTGAAGCGCAGATGATCCCTGGATGGCCTGGCCATTTTGATATGGTAGTACACATCCTGGAGATCTATAGAGCATATCCAATTGTCCTTCCCTAAGAATGGCAGTATGGACTGAAGAGTGACCATCCGGAACTTCATCTTTACCACATATTTGTTGAGTCAGCTGAGGTCCAAAATAGGTCTTCAGACCCCTGTCTTCTTTGGCATCAAAAAGAACCTTGAGTAAGTTCTGGATCCTTGCTGGTCTGCTGGGACTGTTTGGATGACTCTTTTTTTGTAATAGTTTTTGGACCTCTATTGATGCCATATCTCACAAACTGGGTGGAATGTCTGGGATTCCTTTTGTTGGTCTGGGTTGTGAATGAAAGGGGATGAAATATCCTCTGGATATAACGTTTTGTACCCATCGGTCTTCTGAAATATTTAGCCAGGTGCCTAGGTACAAAGACAAACGTCCCCTGACTGCCTCCAGAGCAGGACAGTCAGGCCTCCTTTCAGGAGCGCTGATAGGGCTTGCCAAGGAACTAATCCCTGTCACCCTAGTTCTACGAACCCTCTCTGCCATGTGGGTGTCATCTTCCACCATTGCCCCCTCCTCTGCCCCTGGAGGAGGCTTCACCTTAGCGTTTATATCACGCTATCGAAAGATGAAAATAGCGAATGCTATTTCATTCACCCTAAAATATCTAAACCACATAATATCGAACATTCAGAACAGCAAATTTTTTCCCAAAGAAAAAATTTGCTATTCCGAAACACATACACACAACACAAGCACACCTAAAAAACATCAATCCACACAAATACACTTAAAATCCTACAACTAATCCTACACTAAACTGTACATACACTACTATCTTTCCACTTAAGTTAACCCAAACCCTAACCCTAAGGTCCATCACTATTGCACACTCACCTAACCCGTGCCCTAACCCTAACTCACTTAACCCGCCCCTAACCCTAACTCACCTAACCAGTGCCCTAACCCTAACTCACCTAACCCGCACCCTAACCCTAACTCACCTAACCCGCACCCTAACCCTAACGTCCACACAATCGCACACTTACCTAAACCCGACCCGTAACTTTCTACCACAGCACTGAAAATAGCGAAGCCACAGAACCGGCCAACCAAATTCTTTCCCTAGGAAAGAATTCAGTGTTCTGCAGTTTCACTATTTTTAGCGTTCACTGAAAACAGGTCGATATTAGAACATTCAAAGCTTTAAAACTTCGATGTTCTGAGATAGACCCTTCACCTTGTGAGTTTGGAAAAGCTCCTTGGGTCTTACGGAACCACATTTTCCCTCCCCATTGACCTTTAGGATAAGGTCTAGTAGGGGTAGAAAAATGGACTCCTACGGCAGATAGAGTCTTTCCGTCTTGCTCACATCTGGTGAGGATCTCTTTAACTTTTGGTCCAAAGAAGAACCATCGAAAGGGGCATTCAAAAATGACGACTTAAAAGGTTCCGCAAAAGAGCATAAGCGCATCTGGGAATGTCTCTGCAGAGCAATGCCTGTACTTGCTGCCCTACTCGTCCCATCAGCTGCGTAAGATATGAGGCGCATGGAAGAGCTTATGATAGAGTTGAGGGTAGCAAGCTGAGATGTCACTTTGTCTGCCACTGAATCAGCTAATGCACTCTGGAGAGTATCTCCAAGCTCTTTCAGGAGATATCTCTGAAGCCTTGTGAAGTGGGTAAGGTAGTTCAGTGACTGAAGGGCAAATTTCGTAGAACTGAACATACACTTACCGTATCTGTCCATGATCCTAGATTGTCTATTAGGAGGATGGACAGACGTAGAGGTCTCTGACATCTCTTTCTTCATGGCTGCCACCACCACCATAGCATCAACAGGTATGGGTTTGGATAAGAAGGACTTATCTTGAGGAGCTGAAATGTATTTGTTGGGCCTTCTAGGGACAGGCTCCATAGAATCCGGTGACTCCCACGCCCTTCGAGACAAAAGATCCATCAACTCATCAAAGGGCGGAGACACCCAAGAAGTGGAGGGTTGAGACCCAAAAGCCTTCAGGAGCACCAGTTCATCCTTTGAAGGGTTCAGGGGCTGCCACTCACCCCTCTGCTTAAGGATCTCAAGAATATCCCCAAAGGAGATTTCCTCAGAGGGGGGAATTTGGGGACCCTTCCGATTCGTTCATATTGGTGTCAGATGTGATGGATTCATGAAGGGAATCTAAATGTCTCCTCTTACATAACATCTTCCAAGGGACCTCCTCAATGGGAACTTTTGGGAAGGTCTTGGAAGAGCAGGGTTCCCCCAAAGGGGCATCCTGAGGCTCTGAGTCCCTACGCTTATGGTGGTTCTGTAGTAACAGAGAAGATTCCAGTGTTTTCTGGGAGGAGGTGGCCATATCAGAGGTTGTGGCTGTTGAGGGGACAAGACCCTCCTCATGGCATCGAAGGCACCACTGCTCTAATGCAAGGAAGCACCCAGGTCTGAAGACATCTCCCACAGCAGAACTGCCGGCTCCGAGCCAGAGGTAGGAGTCGAACTCATCTGATCCGAAGCCTCAAGGGGGAGAGTCGGAACTGATGTATTGGTTCAAACCCCCCCCCCAGAACCGACAGGAGAATGTTGGCTCCCAGATTCCACCGCCGGAGCAGAGGACATCAGGGTTGTCGGTACCGACAGATCCGAAGTGAGTGTCATCACCGACGGTTCCACAAATGACTGAATAGCCTCCTCCGGCTCTGATGTCTCGATTCAAATCGGAGGAGGAGCAAAAACTACAGGACAGGACTTTGTCGGTTCCGAAGCTGCTTGAGTCGAAGCCGACGGAATTTTAGCTAGTGCTGGATCCTGTAAAAGTCTCTGTACCATACGATCCACATCTGAATCACACAGTCTGGAAGACCAAGAGGAATCTACCGATGGAGCCACTGAACCCAGAATCGGGGATCTCAAGGTAGGAGATACCGGTTTCAAGACTGGGGACTGGCTCCTACCAACAACCTGTATGGTCAGTTCTGATGTCAATGGAGCCAAGACAAGAGCTTTCCTAGATGCTTTTGGAACCGAAGAGCCCTTCGGACCCGAACTTGTTGAACAAGAAGCAGGAGAAGATGGTTTTGGTTTTCCTGAAGCAGAATCCAAGTCTGATTGAAATGTAGACTTAATCAAGCCACGCTCCACCAACTTCTGTTTTCTTTCCGTCAAAACCCTAGTGCTGAATAAATGGCAAATGGAGCAAACTTCTTGGAGATGGACCTCTCCCAAACAATATACACAGGTGGAGTGTCCATCAGTAACAGACATCTTTTGGTTGCATTTAGGGCATCTCTTAAACCCTGACTTGGCCTTTCAGACATAATAATAATAAAACAGTACAATCTCAGTAATGAAAAACAACAATCTAACAGTTAGCAAAAGAAACTAAGCCTAACCGGCTATGAGTACAACAAGGCAGCTTAACTCTAGCAGCAATAACAGAATAAGCCTAACAGGCTAAAGATAAATAACTGAAAACTAAGAGCCTAACTGGCTAACAAAAAAGTGTAGAACTGCAAAAAGCCTAACTCAGCTTGAAGGATAGGGCAAATAAGCCAAACGGCTGAAACACAGAAACCAAAAAGGGCCAATGCCCAACAAACGAGAACAGATGGTTTTATGACAAAAAAAGAAGAGAAATCCGAAAATGGATAATCTATCCTAAACACAGCTTATATAAACTCTAAACAATTAGTAAATATTGAATTTTTTGGATAATTTTCCACGAAAAGAAGAACTTCTCTCTCAAACGGCCTGAGCTGTAGAGAAACGCATGATCAGTTGCAGCGGCAAACTAGATCTGGGGTAGGTAGAGGTGCATTGTAGGATAGGGCATCAGCCTCGAGCTGTTAGAGACCTCAAGCTTTGCAAATTGGCTGACTCGGAGCCGAGGATTGGCTCCGAACCCATCAGTAAGAATGAAGGCGAGATTGAACAACTTCACATCAACTGTTCCACGGTTGTCTTTATTGTCACAGTTACTCTATCTATAGTATTGGTGTTATTAATGAACATGTAATGTAATAATCACAGTTTTCATAACTATCTTTAATTCCTGTCATAACACCTCCACCTGATTTTTTAAATGACGGTTACAGTAAAAATATTTATACCCTGAACAACTGGTTTTCAGTCATTGTTCTTTAATTATGTTTCACAAACAATAATAACATAAGTCTTGTGGAAACTTAGAACATTTTTATTTATTATTATTTATTTATATATAAATAAATAAATAACATCAGTCTTGTGGAAACGTAGAAAAATTTTCAATAAAAAAACTTTATTATTAATGCTCCTAGTATTAACAACCAACAGAGATGCATCAAATGTTGTCATCTCTTAACTTACATTTTTAACCTGGGAAAAATCCTGCCTTGTGTTTGTCAAATACTGCAAAATATCTGCTACAAAAATTATCTTCCCTGATTTTGACAAGTGCATGCCATCCTGTCTGAACACGTGTGCCCACTATTGGTTTCGGATGGTCTACATATTTCCATTTTTTTAAAATGGGACATTTTTTCATGTAGATATTTACTCAAAAAAACTTTCGGCTGGCAACAGTACGACCGCTGAAACAGCATGCTGCTTATTCTTTTCTGAAAAAAATAGAACTGGTAAAAGAACTTTTTTTACTTTTCTAAGTCTACCCAATTAAATCTGAGTGAAACAGCTGCATGTACAAGTAAAGCAAATGAAGATGTGTCCGTATTTATGTGTGTACATATTTATTGTGCTTCAGGTTCGTGTTAATAGATAACAGGCCTGAGTAGGATGCATGCAAAGAAAATCAGTGCCACTTCAGGAGCAAGATATCTGTAAATCTATTAAAAACCCTTACTGTGGTGTGCTCTATAGTACACATCTGTGTCTTTTTATCACTTAATTTGCCAGACATAGTGGTGCATGAATTCTGCCCCGAACCAATAGGTAGTAACTGTAATGCGAAATGTGTCATCTTGTAATCTCCTACAATTTCAGGAAAATGCAGAAAGTGGCCAGTGTCTGGCACATCTTCTTACTTCCAGTTTGTGTTAATAGGTGACTGAACTCAGCAGGATGCGTGTAAAGAAATTTGGTGCCCCTTTAGGCGCAAGATATCTGCAACTGTTTTGCAAAAACAGAACATGTGTTGACAAAGTCAGCATGTAATTACGATAACATTTCCCTTACTTTTGCACCCATATTTCGCACCACGACTGTTGCCCCGTTAACGGAAAAGTACCAAAAAAACTGAGAAACTGGAAGTTCCTGTTTATGGATATGGATAGTAAGATACAAGAAATGAAAATGTTTTTAGTCCCTTAATTTTATATACAGGTTAGGCATATTTTTATCAACTACAGAAGAAGTTGTAGATAATAATTAAGAGTAAAAGTTAAAGCATGATAAACTAATTGTGTAAATGCATATCAAACCTTTATACAGTGGGAAAGCAATTGTATAAACTTCTGAAAAATAAAACTACTTGAATCTGGGATTATACTTAGCAGACTGCATTCAGACATTTGAAAGAATTGTAGGATCCTTAATTAGTACAATATCAACTTGTGCCAATGCTGTCTCAAATGATACTCAAGGATGATGTTTTACTGTTTACAAGGAAAAAAATGGATGATGATTTCTGATTGCACAGCTCCAAAGCAGAACTTTTGAATGGAACACACATTTTGGCGCCAAATTCAAATTTATAAACTTGGGATATAATCTGGCTACAATAGTACTTATTCCATTTGCTTGTCAAGGAGAGTTTATTCTGTCTTTTGCCATATACTAAAGAACTTTGTTCTGCCTGATATCACATTTCCATTGGAATACAGGATAAATGATACAACAGCACATTGTTTTTTTTGCTCTTTCTGCCCATGATCTTCGTGTCTGCAAACCATCTGGCTGATTACTGGCATTCTGTCCATTTATTTTCTAAGGGTGAGAGCCAGTGTGACACAAACATCATCCATGCAACCTTTAAAGGATTATTGTTATTCTTTGATACCTGCCTGCATGTTGGGGTTGGGTGGGACATTCTATGGCTATCAATCACTTTCACAAGTGATGCAGTTCCATAGAAAGCCTTATCCTCCACCTTTGAGAGGCTAAATCCCACTAAGTGCCCAATCTCCACTGGGAATTCATTAGGAGAGGATGTGCAACCCCCTCAAAACCCCTTTCACTCCCTCCTTGTAGATGCAGGCAGGCAATGCCTCATGTCTCTCATTCTTCAACTGGCTCCTTCAATGGTCGGGCTACTACCAAAACCTCGATCATTTGGGTCATTATCAGAGCTCTGTCCCATATTCCATGCAGCCAATGCAGGAGTACATTTCTGCCTTTACCTTTGTTCTCCTTACAACCTATTCTTCTTCTGCTGCCTTCCGAAGATTTACATTTATTTTCAAAACTGCTCAATGAGGGTGATGTATCTACTTACTGTAAAGGTAAACTAATCACTAGAAATATAAGTTACAATGCATTCTGTCCGGTTTTCAGTTCCACATATCAAGAACATCAGACTGTTGATGCTTTCTGTTTGCTGTTTGGACTTTGACATTTTTTTATTGTGAAAAGCAGAAGTGCCTGCTATTTGAATGTTATGATGGGCTGCATTTGTACTCAAGCCTTTTTGCACTGCATTTATAATATTTTATTCTATTTTAGTTTTCTCCTTGGCTAATTAGCATGCTTGGCAGTTCCACCTGTTTCTGAGTAAACAGAGAACCATCATCTTTGATTGTCAGGTACTTATGAAACAGCTGAGTCTGCTTATTTCCGAAGATCTTTTGATGTCCATATTCCCACCTACATTAACTACAAAGCAAGAAAAAATCGAAGAGAAACAAGTCATTCCTTTACGTTTAATGACATGCTGTAAGTGGGTCCCTTTTATTTCATTTGGGCTGTGATATTTCTCACCTTCTAAATCTCGTGCCCTTTAGATGATAATGCAGAATACAAAATAACATTTCAAGTGGGCACAAGGATACTTTAGCAGGAGCAAATGGGCATCGATAACATGAAGATGCTCCATTTTCAATAAATGATCATCATTAGGCACAAGAGGAAGGCATGTTAATATAAACATACGCTAGGAATACATTTCTTCCCCAGAGTTATGATGGCTGCAAAATTATAACCTCTCTCAAAGCTCGTGGCATGTCAAAAGTCCAAAAAAAAAAAAGATCAGATTCATGGGTCAGAACCCAAAGACGGGCTGAGTGGTTGCCTGCTTCCTCTCACATTCTAACTGGGTCACTGACAAGAGGGAATCTCGATGGGAACAAGGAATAGTATAGGCAGAATGAGATGAAATATAAAAAGGGAAAACAGAAGGAATACTGGTACATCATGGAAAAAGAGACTTCTGCAATGTTATCAGGGTGCAGTGCACAGTAAATGCATTGGCAAGAAAGTAGCATTATGTGGTAGGACTGCAACACAGTGGATGCATGTTGGGGGTGCTGGCAGGAGTCTTCCTAAAAAGTCAATATTATAAATAGAAATGGCATAGAAAGAAACAAGATTTGTGTCTAGCAATATAAGGGCATTTATTTTCATTGGGGAAGAAGATATAAAAATACGCTAGGAATACATTTCTTCCCCAGAGTTATGATGGCTGCAAAATTATAACCTCTCTCAAAGCTCATGGCATGTCAAAAGTCCAAAAAAAAAAAGATCAGATTCATGGGTCAGAACCCAAAGACGGGCTGAGTGGTTGCCTGCTTCCTCTCACATTCTAACTGGGTCACTGACAAGAGGGAATCTCGATGGGAACAAGGAATAGTATAGGCAGAATGAGATGAAATATAAAAAGGGAAAACAGAAGGAATACTGGTACATCATGGAAAAAGAGACTTCTGCAATGTTATCAGGGTGCAGTGCACAGTAAATGCATTGGCAAGAAAGCAGCATTATGTGGTAGGACTGCAACACAGTGGATGCATGTTGGGGGTGCTGGCAGGAGTCTTCCTAAAAAGTCAATATTATAAATAGAAATGGCATAGAAAGAAACAAGATTTGTGTCTAGCAATATAAGGGCATTTATTCTCATTGGGGAAGAAGACCATTTTAATTTCCTGGGGCCTAAGACTGAAGCAGGTCTAGTGGGCAAAGTTAGCTAAATTAAAATAAAATAAAAAATAAGTTCTGAAAATGAGTGTGCTTTAGTGGCATACCAAGAGAAGGATAAAAAATGAAAAAGCAACCAAACTATAACAACTTTTTTCCTATATCAGTGGCTCACATTTACTTATTTATATACACTTTGTGAACTGGGTAAGTGGGCTTGTCCAACAACCCATTTTATCCATAACTTGGAAGCAGAACTCCAGCAGTAAATAAACCATTCAAATACTCAACATTAGAATACACAGATAGTTAGCAACCCAAAGATAACTGAATCACTCAAAGTAGTACAGCAGAAATAATGTAAAACACTTTAACTATGTACAGAAGATTACAACTATGCCATGAAAAATAACTGAAGCATTCAATAAACTATTAGAAACACTATAAACAAATGCTGCAGATTACAACACTGCAAAAATAATTGGAATATTAAAAAATAAAGGTTACAAAGTGAATATATTTGACATTTGTCTGGACTGAATCAGTTCAGCAAACACATACAGTTGTGAATTCTACTTGGTATGAAAGAGTTTGTTAGATAACAGCAAAGCAGCAGAGAATGTTTTTTTCTGAGCTTAACACGTCATTGCTGCAGTTGCTAGTTTTACCCCAATTATCAGATGTCATGTGTTTGGCACAGCTGTAAGAGTTCAGTTACATATTACATCATGTGTAGAAATAAAGTTCAGAGAAAGTACAGTTGTCTAAGTTGCATTTACCCATAAAAATAAAAGTTCAAACTTCTCACTGTTGCAGTAGCCTTTGGGCTATATGGATTGCATCTTGCATACTCTTCTATCCCAACCTTTGGGGACTAAAATCTCCCCCAACAGTCCTTCTATTCTGCATAAAGAGTAATATGTTTCCTTGAATACTACCCGCCTACCTGCTATATACTACTAATTGCTGTATCCTTCCTACCTGATTCTTTTTTGCAGCACTCTACCCTCCTCCAGTGGGGAAAACCAATTTGCCTTGCTATGCTCAGGCTTACTCTACTCCTCTACCCTACCCCCATTCCCACCCACCCCCATATACATTACATTTATACCTAGCCTTGCTACACCCACTTCCACACCACCAATCACAACCCTCCACCTCCTAACTCCACCCACACTGCTCAAATACACATCCAATTATTAGCCCTAATTACCACCTTACACTTAACCCCTCATTCCCCTTCTTATTTGCCATACCCCACTGAACCTAACCCCTCCCTTTCTTCAGCAGCTCTTGTATTCTTACCTGACTTCCTAATCCCCTTCTTATTTGCCATACTCCCCTCAACCTGACCCCTCCATTCTTCAGCTGCCCTAGTCATCTTACCTAACTTTCTAATTCCACTCCCCTCCTTTTTACCCCACCTCTCTCCACACATAGCTACTACTATTCCACTACAATACATTTCCATTTTGCTTCTTCTTGCTAGCGTATAGGCTGCATTACCTCTAATTCCTGTAGCCCTAACTCTACACTCATCTCTCACCCACACTCATCTGTACTCATCCCACCCTCTTACAACTGACATTACCCAGCCATGTCTCTCACACTCAACATCTTTCTCCTTATACCCACCCTCCACCTCTCTCTTCTTCTAAAACTTTCATCATTTCACACAACCCATCTCCCTCCCCCACCATATCTGTCCTTATCAACACCCGCCCAAGCTACACTGCTATCTCCTCTAGTCTGTATCAAGCTAATCTAATCCTACAAAAGAAAATTAACCAGCTCTCCATTCACCATAGCTCTTCTTATCACCAAGGCCAAATACCTCAGCAACATAAGAAAGAGGTCCCTCCCAACTAGCTTCTTAACTCATTGTAACTTGGCTCTCTGTGGTGATATACACCCCAACCCAGGCCCTTCTTCCCCTTCTCATAATTCCCAGTTCTCTACTAAAAAACTAAAATTTACCCCTGTTAATCTTCAAAGTATTAAGAATAAAATTCCTACCTGCACACATGGCTAAACCAGCACAAACCAGACTTCACTGCCATCACTGAAACATGGCTCAAGCCATATGTCAAGGATTCTGAAATTCTACCTCCAAATTACTCCTGTCTTAGAAATGACAGACTCCACAAAAAAGGGGGAGATGCCGCCTTAATATTCCCAAGCATCTACACAGTTATTCCATACTCTAAACCAATTCCCTCTTTCTCATCTGCTGAGCTGCTAGTTACTTTTCTCAAACTTAACAACCACAAAAGCCTCATAGTAATATACATTCCCCCAGGAAACAATAGTCCTATTCTAGAAGACATTCTAGCCCGGACAAGCCTTAACATAAAAAAAATGAAACTATCATTTAGGCAACGTTAATACCAACTGGTTAGATACCTCCAATAATAATCCCTCCACAAATATTAACGTGCATATATATTCTCAACTAATTTCTGATATCACCAGACCAAACAAGAACACAAACAAAGGCTCAACCTTAGATTGGATCCTAGTTTCTGACCCTGATAAAATCTCTTCCTCAGGCATTCTCCCTGATAGTATCAGTGATCACTCTCCAGCATTCATTATACGTAAGCCAACCTCTACAACTAACTCTCACTAATATAGCTATACCAGAGATCTGTCTCATTTCTCCCAAAACACCCTCAGTGACATCCTGCAGAATACAAATTGGAACACACTTAAAATTCTTCTACTCAACGATGCTGTTGAATTCTTTAATTCCACATTCCTCTCAACCCTAAACTCTCTTGCCCCCCCTAAGACTAAAGAGAGTCAAATCAAAACATGCCTGCTGGCTGACAAAGGCTACAAAGCAAGTTATGTCCTCTAGGGACAAAGCATGGAAAACCTGGCAAAAAAAAAAACAAAACTCCTTCCAACCTAATGCAATACAAACAGCTTCGTAATTGGGCTAAACGTTTAGTGGTCAAAAATAAAAAAGAGTACATACAATCTATTCAAGAGGAGCACAAACAAAATCTCCCAAAATTCTGTGCTGCAATTAATTCCTTACTCCACCCAGGTTCTAACAACACCCCATGCACAAACTTAAATACCCCCCCCTCTGAATTAGCCTCACTCTTCAATACATACTTTATTGACATCACCAATCTAACTACTACCATCCTACCCATCAACCCTGACACATTGGGCCCGCCATCAGCCCATAATACCTCAAATTCCATACCCATCTTCTCATTATCACCCATTACCACATCCACCATCCAAAAACTACTTTATAAACTAAAACCTTGTACAAATGCTCCTGATAACATACCTGCAGAATACCTCCAACTAGCAGCCCCTTCCATAGCTTACCCTATCAGCATACTCCTTAATAGGTCCATTCAAGAATCCTGGATACCAGATATCTGGAAAAAAATAATTTGTCATCCCTCTACATAAAGGTAGCAACAACTCTGACATCTCAAACTTCTGTCCTATTGCCTTTATTTCCCCTATCTCTAAAATATTAGAGAAGTGCATCCACACACAGCTCATAAATCATCTAGCTAAATACCAACTGCTTTCTCCCACTCAGCATGGCTTTAGGCCTGGACATAGCACCAACACTGCCCTCATCTCCTTCTTAGACACAGTAAATAGATCCAGTGACTCTCACTCCTTAGTTTCAGTTCTCTTTCTCGATCTATCAAAGGCATTTGACACCATTTCTCACTCCCTACTGTTCAGCAAACTCTCTAATCTCAATCTATCTCCCCCCACATCCTGCAATGGTTTATAAACTTCCTCAAAAACTGACAGAAATCCTCTAAATGGCAAAACTCTTCCTCCCCTTTCATCAGTGCCAACACAGGTGTTCCTCAAGGATCAATTCTTGGTCCCCTCCTCTTTAGTATATTTGTCAACAACTGTCATCAAACCCTTACTCATAGTTCTGTCGTCCAATATGCTGATGATTCAACTATAATCTCCTCCTCAAAATCTCTCACCAAATTGCAGCAACTTACCCAAGAAGCATTCACCTCTACCGAGCACTGGATGTCCCAGAATCACCTCGCACTTAATCCCAACAAAACAAAACTTTTATTTGCTCCCACAAAATCTACCCCCATTGACAAATCTCTTTTTACAATTACTTTCTGTAACAATGCCATCCTAGAAGTCATCCCTAGTTCCAAACTGCTGGGTGTCATCATTGATGACAAACTAACCTTTGACCTTCATATCCACAGCAATATAAAAAAAAAACATCAAAAGCTAGGTGCCCTATATCGACAAAACTATTTCCTCAGTCTCACTACCAAAAAGGCCCTCGCCTCATCCTTCCTACATCGTACACTGCTTTATGGTGCTCCCATCCTTACCAACCTACAATCTTCTTCTTCTTTACAAAATGTAAGCTTGATTCCTGTTACAATATAATTGCCAAATTTGCTACAAACTCTAAATACTCTACCCACCTTGCTCCTCATTGCATAAACTAAACTGTCTGGAATCCCACCACCATCTTATTTACCTTCAACTAACCACAACCCACAAAATAATCTGTCAACCTGAACATTGCCCTTCCCTTTCATACATACTGACCATGTACTAGCCCAATCGCCACCTCAGGTCAGAAAACAAAATGTTGCTGTCTATAGAGAAACCCAAACTGTCAGCTGGCCAAATGCTGTACTCCCATGCTGTCTCTAAGTTACAGAATAATCTTCCTCCTCTCAGATCAACTTGTAAGTCTGCTTCTTTTAAAAAATCCCTAAAATTACATTTAGCCTCTATCTGGCGATGTTCCTGTACCCCACAAAAAATCCCAACACCTAATTTCCCACTATGGACCCTCTCTATTCTCAAATCTTTGCCACTCTTTTCTCTGTACCTTCTCACACCTCCTCTCTCCAGGTTTTCATCCTGATACAGTCTGTTCACCTGCTTCACCCTGTACTCTACACCCCTCTACTTTGAATCATACACACTCACATGTATATACTGTTGTCGTTTCCTACTGACATATACTGCTGAGTTACTTTTTTCATATACTCTGACTTTCAACTTCTGTTTCCATTTATGCTCTCACTTATAACTTTTTGTCTTTTCCATGTATTATTGAAATGTCATCTCTGCCAGTTGTCTTATCCTTTCTACTGTCTGTCCATTTTTATGTATCAACAATTGTTTTAACTAATTGTATGTAGTAATGCATTTATTTTATTCATGTATCTACAATGTTTTAATTTGTTAATTGTAAGTAATAATGTGGAGCTTTTCTCCCCATGCTTCTACTGCAAATGGGCTCCTCCAGGACCAGTGGACTTTCCCAGTCAACAAATGCAATAAATAAATAAATAAATACATACATAACTGGCCGGCTTCCAAAAGCTCTGGCTCCCTCCCACACATCCAGTATGATGGCCGGTCAGCCGTGAGGAAGAAAACTCAGCAGCCAGACTGGTAAATCTTGAGGACTTTCTTGCCTTAAAGTCATCCTGAAGTAAGCAAACAAGAAATAACTCTGTACAGCACTAGAAGGATACTGGGTGGGTACTGCTAATGCAGTAGTGAGGAATTTGAACATCTATTGTTCTGTGTAAGTGCAACATACACCTTTAAACTATGTTCAGCATTCCTACTGCTGCAGTAGCCTTTTGGCTATATGAGTTGATCACCAACTTCAGAGGAGGAAGGATATAAATCCAATGACCCTGTAGAATGGTCCTAACAAAGCAAGTCCTGGGTCTAGACAAAATAATTCAGTATGTAATTCCTTGTACAGGTATATATGGAGGATCATGTAGTTGTCTCTAGAGACTTCTAGAGTCCACAGCTTTTCAATATGCTATCAAAGACGATAAGACCATCCGAAAATGTGCCTTAATACTGCCCGTAAATGGTTTATCATGGTGGGTATAACAAAAGGCAATAGCCAAGGGTAACCAACTAGAAACAGTATGACACAGGTTGTCCCTTCTTAGTCTCACCACAGGAAATAAATAGCTGATTGTGTTTTCTAAAGGACTCAAGATCTATGCTGGATATACTAAGTATATCCAGACTATGAGTATATCCAGAGTATGAGTAATCTTTTTATCCATGGTTCTGAGGGTTAGGATAGAATACTGGGAGATTGATGGGCTATTTCAAAGAAACTCTGAAATAATTACTAGAATAAATAAGGGATTTGTTCTTACTGTTACCCTGTCCCATAAATCAGACCAGTTAGGTCTCATCCACCATAAGGGCTAGCAGTTCAGATACTCATCTTGCAGACAACAGACCAAAGAGAAGAATAGTTTTCCATGTAATGAAACTTAAATTTGACTGATTAGCAGACTCATGCGGACGTAGTTAACTTTTCCAGCAAAAAAGTTAAGATCCCAAAAAGTAGCAACCTGTTGCAAGGTGATTTCAGGTGAAACACTCATATCAGAAACTGTTTTACTAAGAAAACAAAAAGCCAGAAGGATCCTTGAATGGACATACTGAAGTGGCTGCAAGATGTACCTTGACAAAGTAGTATGAAGGCCATAGGCTAACAACTCACACACATATCTGAGCACCAGTTATACAATCCCAAATAGGGCCCTGATTAATAGGTAGGCACCTAAAAAATTCTTCCATATGTCAAAGTAAGATTTTCTAGTAGCAGGATTTCTTGCATCCTTTAGTACCTGCTGCGCAACCTGTAAAAAACAGGTGTCTAAAAGATATCAGAGTCCAGGCAGATAATTTAAAATGCTTTAAATTTGAGTGTAACAAACACACCCAGTCTTGTGTGTGTAAATCCAGGACACAGTATCTACACCATCATACACACCTTTAAGGCATGTTTAGATACTAGACACATGTCAAAAACAATATAATACAGATAGGAATGAACTTTCAGATAAGGGATTGATAGTTAAGAACTCTATATGCCCAAGTGGAAGAATACAAATTGTAATATCAAATCTATTAAAAAACCTTGCCCTCTATAGATTCATAGATTGTTGCTAGACTAATGACCAAGGGGGTCTTTCTAAGCCTAGCCAGGTTCTCATGAAAGAATAATGATGTCCTCTATCCAAATAGGACACTGAGGGACAGGCATTTATAAGCTACCTCTGTCCATAAGGGACATGGGTGCCAAGCCCAAAAATAAGAATCAAACCCTGCACCTTGTGTCTTTGAGGCAAATACCTTAACCATTATGCCATCCCCCGAGTATATGTACAGGTGAAAGGAACTAAAGAGAGAAAATTAGTGCTTGTTAGTTTAAGAAACTTTGTAAAGCCTACCTGCTTCTAGGAGGGAAAATTGTGAATCAGAATTGTTACAGGCAATATATTATGCCTTCTGCAAGCTTGACACTAGAGGAAAAAAAGACACAGAATGAGACAGGATCACTTACAACGTATTGTATAATATCTCCTCTATATAGTGGAAACAACCATTAGTTCCGCAAAAATACTTCATTCATCCTGGCAACAATTAGGAAAAGAAAATACCTTCCAACAAAGTTAGAAGACAAGTGAAGGCTGTTTACCACGATTGACTGTCTGTAACAATTTCTTAACTAAGGTAAAAAAAATCATCTTAACCTATAGATACCATGTCTGCAGGTATAAAATGCACAACCTTTGGTTTTATCTTAACGGGTATTTTCTGACACCAATTAGAGAGAAATCTGTATACCTACAAGAGGTCACTTCCCCCAGACTTATCCATCAACATCCCCTGGTAAAACTTCATGTTCAATAAAGATTGTTTTCACATACCTGGACTGGACACTGGAACAGCCAAAAAGGCCTGAAAGGTAAGTAAGTGGTCTGAGGAACAACAAATGGCCACTGCAAGTTCACCCACCATTAGCTGATGTTCAGACTGAGCCTGTGTAACTGGCAAGGGCTGTCAGGTAAGTTGATTTTTCTTTCTAGGAACTGTGTAAATCATACCAGCAGGAGCAGTGTTAGAATCCATGCTGCAACTGAGGAGGATGCTTTGGATATAACTAGGATCGCTGGAACAAGCTGGACATTAGATAAGTTGTCAAAAGTCAACACAAGCAGCACACTTGCACATATCCCTAAAGGGAAAAGTCTCTAAAATATAGTAATGCACAAGCAATACAATAAAATCCTGTCAAGAAATCCTTTAGAAGTAAAATTAGCCTGACAGAAATAAATGATGGGTAAGCTGTTACAGTGTGAACACAAGCACTATATACCCTGTAATAGCACAAACAGTACACTAAATTCCTATCAGAATCCTTAGAAGTAAAATTAGTCTGACAGACAAATGGCAGGTAAGTTGTCATGGAGAGAACATAAGCACCACATGTACTGTAAAAGCATAAACTATGCATACAATCCTGTCAGAAAGTCGTTAACTGCAGTGGACATTTGTCAGCTGCATAAAAGAGAAAGAAATGGGTGAAAAGGAAAGCAGGAAGAATGGGAAAGCAGCAAGCAGAGGGTCACACAGAAGAACAATATGTTCTAGTTTTCAGGATGGGGAGATAGGACAACATAAGTGGTGATAAGGTTCTGTTGTTTGCTTTATATAGAGAGAAGAGAAGAGGGGAAGGGTGACAAGATGGTAGGAAAGGGAATAGAATAATGTGTAGGAGCAAGCAGATGCATTCAAAACAGAAAAGAGAAACTGGAGTGGTAAACATATTAGGATGGGGAGACAAACAGGGGATAGACAAATGGAGTGGGGGAGGGTTAGACAATGCATAGGGCAGCATACATGGCTGAAGACAAGGTGGGGTTTAAACAGCAGTGATCCAAATGCTGCTCTGGTCTACTAGAGAGAAATAAAAAGGATCTATCACCGTGTGATGGGTCAGGTTGGCCAGTGGTATTGGCCACATCCTCTCCTGGTGTCTCAATAGTAATGGTACATCAGATAAGCAAATCTGATATCCCCACAGGATACAATCCATCCAGGTCATACACCCGCCCACTTCTGACTCCAGTGCTGCCTCTAGACTAAAACATAATAAAAAATAACCTTTACCTGTTTCCAGCTGTTAGGCCATATCAGGTAATGCTGATGGCTACCTTACAGTAAAATGTCAGGATCCTCCTCCAACAAAGCACTCCCAGCCTCAGAGCCCTCTCACTTCTCAGCAATAGTTTCAACAAGGCTGAGCCACAACTGAGGTATCTGCTGAGAGAGCCAAACATCCAGACCTGCCCTGAGGACACATTGCAAAGACTGCCATAAATTAATCTGTCCTCACTGAGAAAGCCAATCATCCAAAACTGCAGTGGGAGACAAAGTGCAAAGTTTGTCATAAGTCAATCTGTCCTCACTGAGAAAGCTAATCAACTAGACCTGGAGTGAGGAGACATAATAGAAAGTTTGTCATAAGTGAATTTGTCCTCACAATGGACTGAATATATTTAAAACACATTTGTGAGTGGAACAAACAGTGGCTGTCAGCAAGAGTCTCCAGCCTGTTAAGGAAATTAACACCATTATTGTCACATTTTGATAATGCTGAAGGAGAAGGGGGGCTTCAGAGAACTATGACAAATGTAAGGTAAGATGCCAGAACAAAAGATATAAACCAATGTCACATTTATATGCCCCATTAACTGTGTGATATGCAGCAATCTTAACTGTGTGACATACAGCAATCAAACGTGTATCCCCTGTGCATATGCCAACATACTTACACAGAAAATGTCACAATTCTACATGAGGCCACACCAGGCAGTATGCAGGCTTCATGAGATGTTGCAGTGTAACCCCACTTCACAAAAGGTCCCTGCAAGGACCTATATTGTATGTATTCCACATATTTCATTGAGGACCACCACTACTTTATGCAACATTTCAGATCCACACAACAGCATATGCATATTTTAAGGTGATCTTGACAAACACCTGACACTATAAATTAAAAAACAATTTAGGACTATTTTTCTTATCACTTTTTTTAATATAATACACTGGCGTGGTGAACCAGGTACTAGTGGTGTTTTGGGGGTTGTTGATGACTTTCTTTCTTTTTTTAATATAATATCCTGGCAGGAGTCAAAGAGATACTAGGTTTACAGTGTGTTGTGGGGGCCTACATGTAAATGAAGTTTTTTTAACCTAATATTTTTTGTAGGGTTTATGAAGACTGGTAGAGATGGGTGAAGGCTGCCAGCCTAGCCAGATATAATTGTGCATATAATTCTATCATTTGTAAATATGAATGTTGAACTTAAAATAATGTGGCAACATTGCCATCTGCTGTAAAGAAAGCTAAGTCAAGCATTTCTTGTTGGTCCTTTGAAATTAAAATAGTTTCATCACTACCTTTGATGTTGTACAAGTCATCTCCAGTCCGGCTAGATGAAGGCTTCCTGCCTATTGTTTTAAGGCTAAAGTTAATGACCAGAATTTACATGTGGAATGTCCTATATTGCTTTAAGTGTAAAAAATGTAAATGCAGTTTTTGTCAGCCTGGGAACTCCAGGAAGTATAAAAAGATGATGTAATGTTTTAGCAGAACTGCAGTTTCAATTTAAACAGTGAGAACCAGAGATTATAAAGCATTTTTGTCTGGACATCCAACTCAGCACTGCCTTATGCTCTCTTTATGCAGTAGCTAGGAATTAGAAAAGATTAGAATAAGTGTTATTCTGTTATGTCAGAACTGTACTACTGATTTATTTTAAGTATTTCTGTGTGATCTCTGAACTTTTGACTAGCACTGTATAGTAGAAAGTATTGTCTTGTAGTTTTAATTATTTATTATTAAATATTTTAAAACCTTTTAACTGTGGCTGGTTTGTGTAGAGATAAGTTAGGCTCTAGAGTATATTACATATTTATAGAGTTTACTGTCCAAGTCACTCCAAATAAGTCTTGACTGATTAGTCACACTTGACAATTGGATAATAATATTGCACCCTTTTAAGGGCCTTTGAGTAGCTGATAAATATTAGCTGGGTGGTGGCAAGTGGTACTACCATATAGTCTGGGTAAAAAGGTCACAGTTGGAGAACTTGTGCCAGCCTTCCCCAGAAATGTCTTTGTGGTTGTGTAAACTCTTATCTCAAAGTGTGTGTGTGTGTCAGCTACTTGGGCAGGGACATGAAGCACTGGTTGGACAGAGAGGGTGCTGGAGATTTTAACTTGCCCAGCTAGGCTGAGATCTAGACCCTATAGCTGTGCCAGTGGGGAGTCTTATTGGGGACCTGGGGAGCAAGGGAGCGACCAGCCCCTGACTGACTGTGATCTCTGTGTGCTCTTAAGGGAAATTGCACTTTACTGTGTGTATTGGTTATCATTTCATCTCATATGAGATGCCCTCTCTAGTGTTAGTGGTGAGGATTGAGGCTCCTTTATTGCTGGGTCAGGGCACGGGAGTCACAGTCAAAATAAGTTAAATAAATGAGTACAGAGTGCATAGGTGAACTGAAGTAAGATCATGTACAAGTTCTTGGCTATGTGAAGTGAAGGAAATACAATAATGCAACTGTGGTCTTTTATTTTCATTGTTTTAAACATTGTAGACTCAAAGCAGATTCTATGGGTAGACAATTGGGATGGGGGCAATGCCTATGTGCGAATGGAATGACTGCAGTTCTGGCTTGCTTTGCAACAGTGATGTGCTTTCGAGTGAAGTAAGATCAACCACAAGCTCTAAACTTTTATTGTTTATGTGAAAAAAAAAGAATACTTACCTTAATGACAATGTAGTCTTTTTTGCTGCTGTTGTTTTTAACCTCACAAGATCAAGTCATATACTGTGGTTGGGGATGTCAGTGGAGATCCGGGCTATGTGTGAATGGAACAAATGTCCCTGCTGTTTACTGTTGTTATAATTCTAGCTTTGCAAAACTGTAACAGTTTTCTGTCTGTACTTTAAGGTGAATGTAAAATAATTAGCAAGTTTACCAGTAATTCTTAATGTATGTTATTTCATATCTGTTCATGTATATTGAATGCTTGTTTAAAAATGTTTCTTATATGGTTTTCTTCCTGGACATATGCAGAAAAGGTTTCTTTTTCAACTAAAGCTGGTTGCAGAAACCCGGGTAAACAAAAGTAAAATAAATAAAATGCAATGGCACATATAAGCTGTGACTAATGTTTCTGTCAACAAAATTAAAGTAATGCAAGTATGCAATGCAACTGTTACTATTATTCATAGTTATAGGCTCATAGATTACTACTAGGCTAACTGCTCTTATGGACCTTTTTAAGCCTAGCCAAATATCCCATGTGAAAATCAAACCCTGTACCCGGTGTTTGCAAAGTAAACACCTTAACTGTCATGCCCACCTGTTAAACCTTACTAATTACTGTTATATTGTACTTTAATCCTGACAGGTAAAAAGCTGGTATTTTAGTTAGGTAATATGGGGGGGTGTTTGTGACCGGCCTTGCTGTTTACTGTTGTAATTGTGGCTTTGCAAGCTTAATGTGTATTTGGGCAAAGTCAACTGTCATGCAAGCCTGTGACTAATGTTTCTGTACAACAGACAATTAATAGACTCACTGATATTTTTGTTTTAATCCTGGTAGCGTCAAAGCAGATAATATAGGTCGGCAATTGATATGATGGCTGTTTGTGGATGAAATGTTTGGCACTGTAGCTTTCGTGTAATATTTCTGACTTTGCATGACTAATGTGTATTTGGGTGAAATAAAACAAAAGGTAAACTCTGACTATTTGCATGCATCAATTCAATACAATAATGAAAATATTATTACTGATGCCAGCAAGGCCAAACCATCTTATTTAGGTAGGTAACGGGTATGGGGGGCTGTTCCAAAATGAAATGAGTGGCCCTACTAGTTACTGTTATAATTCTGCCTTTGCAAGACTGCTGTGCATTTGGGTGTAGTGAGTACAAGTGCTGACCTTTGGCTACTGTTTATGTGAAAGCAAAACAGTAATGTAACTGCATTTTTGTAACTTCATAGGTTGAAACCAGTTACTTTCGGTAGGCAATTGGGATGGGGGCTATATCAGTGTGAGAATGAAATGACTGGCTGTTTACTGTTGTAATTCTGCTTTGCAAGACTAATGTGCATGGGGGGGTAAGCATACAGGTTGTGACTATTGTCTCTGTGCAGCAAAAATTAAACTAACACAAATGTAGTATTAATTTAATGCTGGAAGGGTCAAAACAGAAACTGCAATGGGCAATGAAATGACTGGCCCTGTTTTATTCTTTTATTACTCTCTTTACAGGACTAATGTGTATTTTGGAGAAGCAAGATGGAATGCAAGCTTTGATAGTGTGTATGTACATCAAAAATGCATAAATACAAGAATTAATATTATTTTTTTTAATCCTGGCAAGGCCAAGCAAGTCACTTTAAATAGGTCATGGGCATGGGGGACCATCAATGAAATTAGTACTGTTAATGAAGCTGCACTTAAAATGTAAACAACAGTGGCACATAATCATTTCTGTAATATGTTTACTTCAGGGTTATGACCACCACAATACCAGAATGAGTAAGCAGACTGTTACAGTGGTCTATCTAAAATCCATTAATAATAGAGACTTGATTTTTGATGAAAAGTTAAGAATCAAGAAGACAAGAAGACCCACACATGATTTCAAGATGGAGTCTCAAGGTAAAAGTTGGTCAAGAACATACACACGCAACTTCAGCAGCTCAGTCTATGACAAGCACACCTGAATCTGTGGTTGTAAGGAAACAGTTGGTACTGCTTCCCATGTTTATTGTTTGGTGGAGAGGATACCTGGATATCAAAGGGTGTGAATGACCAGAGGGAAATGGAAGAAAAGGCTACAAAGCATGAACAGTCTGCTAAACATTTTGACAACCAAGTGAGTCTAGCAATGTTAGGAACTGTGGACATTAGGTCTCAGTTAAGCACTGGATACCAGTTATCAGTGGAAAGATACTACAAGAAAGTAGAAGAAAACTGTCATGTTCTATCACTTATAACTGACTGCATCAAGCTGTGTGCTGAAGAAGGAAATAAATTTAAGAGGCCATGATGATTCAGCAGACTCACTGAGTGCTGGAATATTCTGCAGACTGGTAGACTTTACCGAACACATGAAAACTTCAACTCTTTTTAAAGGAACATCAAAAAACATTCAGAATGAACTCTTGGACTGCATGCTAACAATATGCAGAGAAGAAATAAAAAAAAACAAATACGTACTGCAAAATTTGTAGCAGTAACTGCAGATGAAACCACTGATGTTGCAGGACTGTGGCAAATTGTCATTGTGTTCCGTTATGTTGTCAATGGCCAGCTGCTGGAACATTTTTGTGGATATTTTATACCACCTGGGCAGACTGCAGAGCATATTGCTGGTGTGATAACAGAACAGTTGAAGGAAGTAGTGGAGACCAGCATGAAAAAGTGGTTGCTATGAGTTATGATGGTGCATCTGTTATGAGTGGAGTTCAGCAAGAGTCCAGACATTCATAAGACAGAAATTTAAACATGCTATGGTAATGCAAAGTGCCACACTACATAATACTGAAGCAAGGACATTTCTTTTAACTCTTGGTGGAATTACAGCCTTTTTCTCACATTCAGTTCAAAGACAAGCTGCTCTGGATAATACAGTAGCATGACCCATGCCACAAATGTCTTGAACATGGTGGAATTTTAATACCCGTACTGTAAATGCAGTGTACGAAAATTTGGACTTGCTGTCATAGTGTTTTTATTATTTGAACATGTGTTCTACATCTGCTGCAGCAACTGTAGAGGAAGCAAATGGTCTACTGTAAACAGTTGAAGATGATGAATTTAAGTTATGTCTGACTGTTTTCCATCGTATAATGCCCCATGTTCACATTCTTTACAGGCAACTTCAGTGACGTACTACAGATGCAACCACAATTGAAAAGGATGTATATATATATTTGAATGCAACTGACAGTGTCAGATCAGATATTGAAAGCAATGCAGAACAGTACTTACAGACAGAGAACATCCTGGCAAGATGTAGACAAAAACCATCAAGATCCGAACCATTGCATGACACATTGTCGATTGCTGCAAAGAAAGTGTGTAATGTCATAAAGTTCCAGGCAACATCACAATTTGAACAAACTAGGCATCTTCAGGCTTCTCAGCTGCTGCTGCTGCCTGAAAACTTTTCAACATACATACAAGAGATTCCAGAAAATCTCTTCACAGCAACAGTAGGTAACTATCCATTCCTGTTGAGGAGACAACTTGGAACAGAACTTGGAGTGGTGCATCACTGTGAAGACTTTGCAGCAAGTGGCAGTGCAGTCAAGATGCTAAAATTCTTGGTGGACAACTCATTAACCAGTGTGTTTTCAGATATTTACAATGTGTTGTTGATTATAGCCACCACACCAATGTCAACTGCTGAGGCAGAAAGGTGTTTCCTCAACACTGAAAAGAATTAAAATGGAAAAAAATGAATGCATTGGCTATGATTTCCATAGGAAAGGAGTTAACATTGGGTGTAACAAACTTCAACTGCAGAGTTATTGATTTGTTTGCTCAAAATAAAGAGAGATACCCAGAGGGACACAATGGAGGCACTTATTTGGCACTATACTAGAAGCACCTATTTGGATTTTGATGTGTTCCAGACCAGACCATAGCTTCTCTTCGGGTGCAGAAAGAGTAAGAAGTACTGTTTGCAGAATTCTGCTTATGAACTTCTTTAAAACAACCAATGCATGCTTCAGCAATGTGCTATTCAGAATATAGCAAAGACTGTGTTTGCTTGGGAAACTTGAAACTATCCCTTTCGTGCTTTGAGAAAAAGGAAAGAAAAATTAAATCCAGTATGACCTGATATGTTCCAGACTACAGCTTTTCTTCCAGTGCAGAAAGAGAGAACCAAGTACTTTTTGCAGCATACTACATAGGTAAGTTTTCAAACCAACCTGTATATACATGTAGCAATGTGCTCTACCTACCAGCTGTGGTAACTATTAACAGCAAATTGTATGGTCTTTGAGATCATCTTACTGTCTGTCAGAACCACTGGGACATTAGGCATTGGAGTGACCTTGAATTGTGAATAATAAATTAAGATAGTACAGTGATATCTCCAAATCTCCTTACTTTTCATTTGGCATTGTACAAAATGCAGATTACTTCTTACAGTACAGTGTATGTTTACTACATCGTGTGTAATCATATTAGTTTCATGCAGTCAAGACCAACCACTTTCTCACTGTTTAGAGGTGTTACAGCAGAACCTAAATACCTCATTAACTCTGAAATGCACTTTAGTCTAGTATTGGTTGGTAGAATAGTCAGCATGTGCAATAGTGACTAAGCACTTACTTTATATAAATTGGTAAGCGTGGTCAATGTTAATCCCTCTGTAACATAGCTCTGCCCCTTTGTAGTTGGCCCCACCCATTCAGCCATCTCCTGCAGCTCCCCTTTAATTTGAAGCCACCAGCCACCACTGCCTCAAGCAATGAAAACAATGATATACAAGAAAACACTTTTATTCTCCACTTAAGTGCTTTGCGTAAGAAAGGCTTCATCAGAATTGAAGAAACAAACAGAAATCATATTTTAAGTATTGCATTCAAAGCCACGTGACCATATCACATGTCAAGAGCAATTAAAAATATGATTCATATGACAAAAGTGAAGAGATAAAAAAAAATTTGAGAATTCTTATATAAAAAAAATAACCATATTAATATCTAACCTTATAAAAATTCTGGGCAATTTCATTACTTTAATTGGTTCAGGTTTGAGGAGATTTTTAATGTTAATACACATCCCGCCCCCACCCCCAGCACAGAAGACCACAGTGAAGAACTTCTCAAAAGCTGAATTCACACTTCTTAAATCCGAAGTGGAATCCTTCAAGGCCCCCGGGCCAGTGGAAACTACAGCCCAGTCTGCTGAATCCTTTATAAACGCATTCTATGGACACCTTCAGGAATGCATGGATCATGCAATCCCAAATAAAACCAAGACCCATTTCCCCAAAGGCAGGCGTCCTGTATGGTGGACCCCAGCCATAAATAAGCTATACAAAAGAAGGAGGAAGCTACAACATGATAGAGCAAAATCCCTAAAAGGGAAGGCATCTCTGATCAGTACTAGCAAAAAACTACATTCCCTCATAAAATCATCCAAGGCCAGCTTTGAGAGAAAAATTGCACAAGACACTAAAGATAATCATAAGGCCTTCTTTAGTTATGTTAGAAACCTGGGTGGCAACTCCCAGATATGCTCAGAGTTAGTCCATAATGACAATAAATACACTGAACCCACAGACATTGCCAACATCCTGGCAGACAGGTTCAGTGCAAACTCCCCCCCCCCCAAAAGGACAAATATCTATCCCAGCAGAGTGTTGCCTCCCTGACATCTCAGATGCCCAGGTGAGAGCCGCCCCCTCTAAAGCAAAAAACACAGCATCAATGGGACCAGACGGTGTTCCGGGCTGCGTGCTACATGAACTCCAAGAAGAACTGAACCCACACATAAGGCTGCTGTTCAATCTCAGCCTTACTACAGGACATGTACCCAAGGAATGGCGTACAGCAACAGTGGTCCCACTCCACAAAGGAGGTGCTTCTATGGACCCTGGAAACTACTGCCCCATAAGCCTGACTAGCCTGGTCTGCAAAGCTATGGAAAGGATCATTATGGAACTCATAAACAAAGACATTGGGGACCTACAGACACTGGATCCTACCCAATTTGGCTTTGTTAAGGGCAGATCCTGCCTCTTGAACCTGGTCAACTTCTTTGAAACAGTCACCAAGGCCATTGATGAGGGTAAGGTAGTTCACACAGCCTACCTGGACCTCGCAAAAGCCTTTGACACAATACCCCACTCGGGCATCATAGACAAGCTCTCCAGCTTAAATATAAACCCCTATGTCATAAGATGGGTTGCAAACTGGCTCAAGGACAGAACCCACATGGTCAGAATTGCTGGAGCCATGTCAGACTCTAAACCAGTCACAAGTGGCGTCCCACAGGGCTCAGTCCTGGAACCTCTCTTATTCAGTATATATTTTTCTGAGGTACAGGCTAACACGGGAGGACTGTGGCTGACCAAGTTCGCAGATGACTGCAAACTGGGTGCCATAACTGGCTCTCCAGCTGACACAAGCATCCTCCAAAAGGGACTCATAGAAATGGATAACTGGTGCCAGAGCCATGGCCTTAAACTAAATGCCAAAAAGTGTATAGTCATACCCTTTGGGAAGAATAAAGTGCCCACAAATTACCACATAGGTGGTAATCCATTAAGTATGGAAGAAGTAATTAGGGACCTAGGGACCCAAGTTGATAGTAATCTCGCCTTAGACAATCACATTGCCAAAGTGGTTAGAAAGACCTTCTATATAGCCCATCTTATCATGAAAGGATTCACATCTAGATCAAGGGAGGTCATTGTGCCCCTGTACTCTTCCCTCATCAGGCCCATAATTGAGTACAATGCCCCATTTGGGATGTACCTTACCCGACACCTGCAGCAACTAGAAAGACACCAAAAGTACCTCACAAAGAGGATCAAGGGACTCAAACAAATGCCATATGCTGCTCGGCTAAAGAAACCCCAGCTCTACTCAGTTGCATACCGCCTACTCAGAGGCGATCTATGCCTGACGTACAAAGCCATGTCCAACCCGGAATTAATGGACATGCTCCACCTCAGAAAATCCAAATCCCTTAGAGCTACGTGATCGAGAGAATTGAACCTCAGCACAGAAATAAATAGGACATGCTGGAGGGACAGATTCATAACCCAGAGGCTCCTTTCACTCTGGAATAAAATCCCAGTCCATGTTAGGCAGAGCCCCTCACTGACTCTCTTCAAGAGGAATCTTGACGAGTGGATGGGCGATCATAGGTTCACCCCGGGGGTCACTTCTGTGTCACTGCTAGACAGAGGCACAGTAAACTAACCTTAAAAAGGGCACAGTAAACTCATTTCAATGGGTGGAGAAAGCCAAACACACTCTGGCTAGGCTTGTAAATGCCCTAGGGCAGATAGCCTAGTATGAACCTATGAACCTATAATAAAATCATTTAAGCCATGGTGTTCACTGGAATTTAATCTTATTTACCAATTATTTTTAAATACCTCTAACTTATTGTTTAAACCTTCACCTCTTCCAACATCTGCCATGCTGTCAATCACAAAGAAAACACATTTATTAAAACTAACACATTTTTGTGAGTGTTTAAAAATTGAACTGTTAATGTTTCCATTTTTCAGTGCATATCAGTGCTCATGTGCACTCTCATATAATGTCCTCTTAGTTTTACCTATATAAAAACACTTCACAAGGAAGACAGGTGGCACAATAAACAATAAATCACTATTACAATCATATTTCTGATTAACAGTAATATTCTCTTCTACATGGGCCAGAAGTAGTTTTACCAGAATGGTTTAAACTTATGCCATTTACATTTGTGGTATGGGTATGTACTAACCTCTCCATTTACCAAGCCAAAACACCAAGGCATTCCTTGAAATTCTAAGAGGCTATAAAAACTAAGATTTTTTGTACAAATAAACTTTGGTTCATTGCCAGTCATTTTCAGTACACCAGGATGTCCCATACACACCTTTCAATTCCCAGTAATAATGTCTTTAATTAAAAGTGTGTCAACACTAAATGTCAAAGAAAGGCATTAATAAAATCAGCACCAGTTTTGTCCTTACTATCTTTGTGATAGACATTATTCATTGTGGCACCACCATTATTAATGTCGCTGTTAAAAATAAATGGCTATTAACCACATTTCTCTGGAGTTACAGTACCAAAACATTATCAATGTGTCTGAATATACTCTTTCTAAAAATAAATGTTATAAATACAAGAGTTTTTCCACAAAGTTATCATCAGCTGTAAAAAGCATATAAGCCATGACTGCCTGTTTTTAAGCACATTCCTTTTTATATGTTGAGAATTCACACTCAAAGCATATGTAATTGTTGCTAAAGGTGGGCTTTTTGAAAAGCCAGTGCTTGAAACACAGTTGCTGTCTATCAAAAGAAAGAGTAAGATCCGAAAAAATGTTTGCTGTTAGGATCGGCTTTAAAAGTAAAATCCTAGAATGGGCAAATGTTGTTCTTCTCTAAGATGGCTGGATCTAAAGAAAAATATGTCATCGTTTACCATAAAACATAAGTAATTAAACACATACAAAATACAATATTGCTATAAAAATCAGATATGTGTTTATAAGTAAGTTCTTTCTAATTCATTTAACATCAAATTTGCATATGTAGTCGCCACTGCTACCCCCATTGCAAATCCCTTAACTTGTTAAAAAATAGTTTCACTAAAACTGAAACAGAGAATGACACAAACAAATGTCCTTGTTAGGGGGAGCAGTAGTAGTACTAGAAAGGAAATTTTTAATGCAGTTAAGTCCTAAATTATAAGGAATAACAGTGCATAGTGAAGTAATAGGCTTCCCTACATAATCTTATGGAAAAATTGCACAAGAGTAAGTAGTGGACAAAAAAAAAAACGATGAGTGGCATAACGCTGAATTTTTTTTCAATTTGGAAGGTGCGATTTCTAATTGTACACCTACAATGATAAAAAAAGGAGTTTACTGCCCTCTTGGTTTTTGGGCATTTTTTTTTTTTTCCAAGTGTCAACTTTCAGGCAGTCAGTGTTTCATAGTATAACCAAGGTAATATCCAATGTAATAAAAAGAACAGTCCCACAGTTAATATCTCTTAATTTTTTAGTAAGCTCCAAGATTTCTTAATGAAAGAAGGGCTATTTTGAATAATTTTATTTAAAACATTGTCTATTTACAAATAAATGTCTTTCATCGTGGAGACTCCTGGTGCCACCCTGGGGGCTGTTCAGCATTCTTAGATTTTTCTCAATGCAGAAAACAATGCCGAAGACTATGATTTGTGATTGTTCACCTTGTATAAACTAGTTTATCAGTAGGTCATTCCCTTACTTAGTTTCATTTGCATTTCATTATGTAGTCATTTGCATATATCTTCTGTTGTGCATTTGTGCTCGCCACAGTGGAACATGAGACTGAATTGCTACTAGCGTATTTAAGCTTGCCTGTAGCCAAACTGTGTAGTATGAACTTCTGTCTCCCACAAATCTGCATTGCCTGCGCTGTGTCTGCACGCGCGTGTGTGTTTATGTGTATGTACATATAAACAGAGCCACACTCTTCACTGACACCAATAAACAATATATAGAAAAAGAAGGAGGTTCTGTACAAGCCACCTATACTGTTTGTATAATATTAACATATGTCTGTAGTTATCTCTCTCTCTCTCTCTCTATATATATATATATATATATATATATCTATGAAAGGCGTTCCAGCACTTAGTCAAAAGAAAACACCTTTAGTTTATGAAAAACACATAGTGCAGACCAGTTTTATGTACTAGCCTCTTCAGTTCAATATAATTAGTGACAACTGCCAAGTATTTAAGTAATAATAACTGTAGCTGCTTTTCCTTTAAGCAAGTGACTAGCCTAGCAAATAAAAAAGTTAAAAGCAATCAACAACCCTTTGAGTGTGTTCAAAAATATTATATCAAATAATATAAAAACTGATGTCAAAGTTATTGTGAATACCGATTCTATCGTAAGCCTAACAAAAAGTAAGGGCAATATAATAAAAGCCCAATACCTAATGTAAAGACTAAATATCTTATTAATAATTAGTTTGTAAAAATACATATTATCACCATATTGTGGTCAAAATCAAAATGCAAAAATGCAGAAACATACAGTTACAAATATTTATTTAACCGAGGTTTGCAGAAATCACCTAAATTAATATATATATATATATATATATATATATATATATATATATATATATACATACACACACACACACACACACACACACACACACACACACACACACACACACACACACAGAAGCAAAACACGCACACGCACACACACACACACACACACACACACACACACACACACACACACACACAGTGGAAAGCAATATTTATTAATTTTATTTCTGAACAATTTTAGTACATTTTGCAGACATGGCAGAAACACATTAAATCAGTGCAATTCTTGTAGCTATTCTTTTCTATTTATAATTAGCACCACATAATATGTGGAGAATACAAAAGACTATCCAAATATCATACCTATAAACTGCTAATATCACAAACAGCTATAGAGATAGTCTAGTATGTGCAGGGTGTTAAAATGGGTAAAAATGGTCAGCAATGTGGATGCCGTGCTTCACAGAAGTGGTCAGCACTGAAAGGGTTTTAATTTGCAATTGGCAATGAAGGGAGCACCAATCAAAGTAGATGACGTCACCCCCTCTTGCACCAAGTGAGCCCATAAAAATATCATGCGGCATTAGTAGGCTGACTAGTAGACGAAAAAGAATATGTATTTTATATACAGTTTGCCATAACTTTCCTTGCTATCAGAATCATAAAATGGAACCATCAAAAAGAATAACATCTGCTCAACAATTACAACAATCAAGTCTTGCTGGTACGTACATTTGCAATCATGTGTGGGGATGGGGGCATAAAATGCAAATGTGACCTCTTTGTTGACATGGTGCTAAGAGATGCACAACTACATAGCTGTACCAGAAATACATCCTTGCTGCACTGTTAGAAATGACATATGCAGACTTCCATCCATCCAGTACAAAACAGCCAAATGACCACATTGACAATCAATAAACACCAGTAGAAACTACCTTCTTAACTTCATTTATACCTTTTTTTATGGTCATTAAAATTCTACCTGTAAACCTATCAGTACCACATGCTATTTTAATTCTGTAAAAAAATGTTTATATAATACCCATATTGTATTTTTAATTCTGTAAAAAAATGTTTACATAATAAGGGAACAACACACATAGAGAAGATATTAGATCAGATTGGTAGAAAGCTTTCGTTTGGAGTTTGGATAAAAAAAAGAAAAAAATGCAACATTGCTTGCCTCTTTACATAGTGTGGGAAAAACACTCACAGAGAAGGTGTTTTGAATGCAAGCACAGACTTTTGTTTTCTTATTTCTGTACCCTTTTTGGGTCTAGTTATCCTATGGCCTTTCATTTCTCCTTTCCATCTCTCTCTGCCTATGTGGATATGACTGTCCTACTTTTCTCACTTCTCTACCTCAGTCTTACCTTTCGTTTCCACATGTTACCTGTAGTGGTTCTCAAACTTTTATGGACCAAGACCCACTTTTGAAAACAGTCATTTTTTGCAACCCACCATATAAACTATTCTCATCAGAGCTGGATCAAGGTCAAATGGAGCAATGGATCAGTACCCCCCATACTCAGCCCCTCCCCCACCCGGCCATTCCAGTGCGCCATAACTTGTCTGTTTCACTCCATTTACCACAAACACTGTTCAAAAGTCTCAGTGTGCATACTGTTTTCTGTTTTACTTCTACAAAGATTACAGAAGTTTGGATTTAAAACTTTTATTTCAAATCAAACACTGATAGACATTTGCTAAACAAAGCAATATAGTCTTCATAATGAAAACAGACTTAGCATTAAATATTTTCTGCCTTTGAAACTCACATTCACTGAAACAGCATTGAAACCTACATTCAAAGAAAATGTATCTGGCAAACAGCAGATTAAGTTTACCTTTGGACTGCTTTCAAATCATAGACCCTTTGTACATATTTTAGGACCATGCAAAAGTTATGTGATTCACCTTCCTGACTGTATTAAATTATATCTGTTGTATAATAATGCACCACTTGGTAGAGCATGTTTTAAATGTACAGTTTTGAACATTTTTCCAGTAAGCAATGAAACAAAACATATGAACCAATAATGACAAAACTGCCCAATTCAGAACATTTCAACCATAAAAGGTCACTCAAACTTCTCTCATCACAATATACCAATGTCAGTCAATATGCACAATCTCTGCAGAAGTAAAAGTCATCTGAATAATTCCACATTAAAGAGATCTGTAACTAAAGAAGAGGTTGCTGCTAGCAAACAACTTTATATTTCAGTGTTTCATCTACAAATTCAGTGCCTGCTGCTGCCCTTGAAAAATAATTTGCCTATGTTACATTAAAACAATAGTAAGCTGGCAATATTGTAATAGGGAATGGATGGCAAAATGAAAACAGGTTCATAGTTACTAGGCATCTCATCCAAAGGAGGACATACTCAGGACTGTAGCACCCCACCCCCTTAAAATGCAACACAGTATCAGCAATCCATCTACATGCTGTGGAGTAGAACCCACAGACTTCTGCATCAAAAAGAAAGTATGCTACCTGTTGGGCTACTAACACTGCTTTAAAATTCTACACCACAATAGTGATACAATTTGCTAAACAAAAGCTGCACATTGGAAACAGATTTAGCATGAGCAGCAGTAAACTTCACTTCCCTTTAAGCTCTCAATTCCTTGAAAATGCACTTGAAACTAAATTCCTTGAAAAATGCACCTGATTTGTCTAAAAAAACACAACTTATATGAAGAGCAGAATTAAAATATAAGATAAAAATCTGGATATTTTGTGAAAATCTGTACAGTTGAGAGGTATGATACACACATACACTCCCTACATCCTTCTTACACTCCCCCATATCTCTCAACCTCTTTCAGCAAGAAATCTGGACAAAGCCACAAATAATGGGGGGGGGGCAAAGGCCCCAAAACAGGGACACCTTTTAAATATTGTTCTTACAAACTCTGAAAGTTGATAGAACAAGTTTTGCATTAGTGTGAATTTCCTGAAGGATATGAAGTCTAAAGTTCAAATGTCTGCCATTATTTTCTGACTTCAGTCCTCAATGATTTGTCAGTGATTTGCAGAAAAAATAGAAGTTATGTTCTTACCATAACGTTCCATGTTAGTTATCTTCTTCTCGCCTTCTTTCTTGCTGGATGGGTTCGGAGCCGACCTCGGCTCCGACTCGGCCACTCTAAAAGCTCGAGAGTTGGTTCCACCGGCTCGAGGCTCCCCTTATATCCCACAATGCTAGGCGGTAATACCTCAGATCTCATTTGTAAGCTAGGCCCAGCCAGAAAGAAATCCAGAATTACTGGAAAAGGGAAAACCCACCTCTATAAAATGACAGAAAGAAGGTGACCTAAAACCTGATGAAGGAATATATACACAGTATAGTATATACATATATACAATAGAGGTGGTAGGAAGAAAGGTCACAATCAAAACTCCTCTAGGTCTGTCCAGGCTAGGGGGATGGAGGGTGGGACGCAAGAAAGAAGGCGAGAAGAAGACAACTAACATGGAACGTTATGGTAAGAACATAACTTCTATATGTTAAGTTGTCCATCTCGCCTTCATTCTTGCTGGATGGGACCGCGTCCCTAGCACCTTGTCCCAGGTGGCCTATCGGAACAGACTCTTGAGTACAGTGGAACCAAAGTTAGCTCTATGTCTAGAAGCTAAATCCAACTTGTAATGAGAAATGAAAGTGTGAGGAGTGGCCCATGTAGCTGCTGCGCAAATCGTATCAATAGGCAGCCTATCTTGGAAAGCTATAGAAGTAGCCAATGCTCTAGTAGAATGAGCCTTAGGTCTGTTAGGTAACTTCTGGTGCCTAATCTCATACACAAAGGAAATCAAGGATGTAAGCCATCTGGAGAGTGATACTTTCGAAACTGGAAGGCCTTTTCTGCCTTCTGCATAAGAAACAAACAATTGGTCAGTTTTCCTGGTCTGTTTGGTCCTATCCAAATAATACCTTAATTGTCGATGAACATCTAGCCAATGTAATTTTTGTTCAGACCTGTTAGAATAGTTAGGAAAAAACACAGGAAGGTCAATGTTTTGATTTAGATTTGCTGCAGAGGCTACTTTAGGCAAAAAGGAGGGGTTGGTCCGTAAGGATACCCTATCCTTATGAAACAAAAGATATGGTGATCGACTGCAGAGTGCATGAAGCTCTGAGACCCTTCTAGCCGAAGTAATGGCTACCAGAAAGAGAGTCTTCCAGGATAGCAATTTCATTGAACAGGAAGCTGCAGGTTCAAAAGGGGGAAGAATCAAAGATGTGAGAACTAAATTAAGGTCCCAAGACGGAGGAGGATTTCTTATAGGAGGCTTGAGAAGAAAAACTCCCTTCAAAAGGGCTTTGCAAAGCTTGTGAGACATGATGGCAGAATCAGAGATGCCCACTTGAAAGTTAGATATAGCTGCCAATTGAACCTTAAGGGTAGATGGAGACGAACCTGCGTGGAATAATTCGGCTAAGAAATCAAGGACCGTCTGAATGGGAGCAGTGAAAGGATCTATGTCCCTTTCTTGAGCCCAATAGGAGAAACGTTTCCACTTACTAAGATAAATCTTCCGGGTGGAAGATTTATGTGAAGCTATTAAAATATCTCAAACTGAGTGAGATATTTGAGGAAGCCTGGCTAAGGTTGGAATTGGAGGAACCAAGCAGTGAGGTTCAGAGAGGGGAGGGAGCGATGTAACTGACCCGACTGGTGGATCAAAAGATCTGGAATTAGGTCCAGATGCCAGGGTTGCTCCAACAGAAATTGGTGTAGAAAAGGGAACCAAACCTGACGAGGCCAGTAAGGGGCAATGAGGATCAATGAAGCCTTCTGAGCGATAGCTTTCTGTATAACTTGAGAAATTAGTGGGAAGGGAGGAAATGCATACAGAAGTCCCCGGGGCCAAATTTGGACTAGTGCGTCCCTGCTGGGATGGCCTGGTAGAGGAAAGAGGGTGAAATAATCTTTGCACTTGCTGTTTTGGGGAGTAGCAAAAAGGTCACAGCAAGGCTGGCCCCATTTTAGAAAAATTTCCTCCACAATCGAATTTTTCAGAGACCACTCGTGAGGCATGAGAATAGCTCTGCTCAATTTGTCCGCAATGAGATTGGACTTTCCAGGGATGTGCGTTGCTATCAGAAACCGCTGAGAAGAAATCACCCATTGCCACAGTCTGAGTGCTTCTCGACATAGGGGGTAGGATCTGGTTCCGCCTTGTTTGTTGATATACCACACTACAGACATGTCCGTCTGAATTGCTATCGTTCCCAAAGGAAGAGAGTCTTGAAGGGCTTGCAACGCTAAAAGCACTGCTCTCATCTCTAGAACATTTATATGCAAGTGGCGTTCGTCTGGTTGCCAAATGCCCTGGACTGTCCTGCCCTGAAAATGCCCCCCCCCACCCGATCAGGGAGGCGTCCGTTGTCAGAGTAGCAACCGGAGGGGGAGGGACAAATGGTCTTCCTAGGAAGAGCTGGGGGGAAGAAATCCACCAAAGGAGATGATTCCTGCATGCTTGCGTTATCACAATGGTGTGGGACATCGGAAGTTGTTGGTATGACCATTGTGTGAAGAGCATCCATTGTAAGATTCTCATGTGAAATCTGGCTAATAGAAGTAGAGGGATAGCAGCCGCCATAATCCCCAGTACTTTTAGGACTAACCTGACTTTGATTCTGTTGCTGTGGAAAAGAAGGGAGACTAGTTTGTGTATGTCGGCTATCCTTTGGTCTGTGAGTCTCGCAGACATGTGGACTGTGTCCAGATTTGCGCCTATGAAGGTAATAGCACGACAAGGCGACAAAACAGACTTTTCGCAATTTATTGAGATGCCTATCTTTCGAAATATGCGAAAAGTATAGTTTCTGGCAAGTAGCAGAAGATGCTTGGTGGGAGCTGTAAGGAGCCAGTCGTCCAAGTATGGAAACACCTGGAATCCTTGACGTCTCAGGTGAGAGGCCACCACTGCCATGCATTTGGTAAACACCCGGGGGGCTGTGGTGAGTCCAAAGGGCAGGGCTCTGAATTGAAAGTGACTGGTTCCCAGCCTGAAGCGGAGGAATCTCCTGGAGCGTCTGTTCATTTTTATGTGATAGTACGCATCCTGGAGGTCTATAGAGCACATCCAGTATTCCTTTCCCAGTAGGGGTAGGATGGCTTGCAACGTGACCATCCGAAATCTTGTTTTCTTGACAGACTTGTTCAAGATGCTGAGGTCTAAAATGGGCCTCCAGTCCCGTTTTCTTTGGAACCAAAAAGAATTTGGAGTAGATTCCGGATCCTTGCTGGTCTGCTGGCACTGGCTGAATGGCTCTTTTTGCAAGCAACTTTGATATTTCTAACACTGCTTGATCCCTTTGAGCGGGTGGAACATCTGGAAGGGATTTTTTTGATTGATTTGGAATGCGAAAGAACGGAATGGAATAGCCTTCGGAAATGATGGACTGTACCCACTTGTCTTGAGTTAGGGATTGCCAGGCTTCTGGGTACAGTGATAATCTTCCCCCAACTGCCTCCGAAGACGGACAGTCGGGCAACACCTCAGGGATGCTGGAAGGGCTTATCGGAAAAGGTTTCTCGATTGCCCTGGTTCTGCGGACCCTCCTGCCTCTAGGGCGACGTCTACCATTATTGTTCCCCCCTCTGCCTCTAGAGGGGAACCGACTCTGTGCGTCAGGCAAAGCCCCTTGAGATTGCTTGCGGAACCACATTTTCCCACTTTTCTGGCCTTTGGGGTAAGGCCTAGAAGGAGTAGAAAAACGGACTCCGATGGCAGAAAGAGTTTTGCCATCCGTCTCGCACCTTGTCAAAGTTTCTTTCACTTGAGGACCAAAGAGGGACGATCCATCAAACGGGGAATTAGTGAAAGACGTCTTAAAGGGGTCCGCAAAATTACATAGCCGCATCCAGGCATGCCGGCATAAGGCCACACCTGTCCCTGCGGCTCTGCTCGCTCCATCAGCCGCATATGAGAGAAGGCGCATGGAGGAGTTAGCTATAGAATTTAGGGTAGCCAGCTGAGCATTCATCTTGTCCTGAAAACCCGCAGCCGTAGGATCCTTTAACATATCACTCGCTTCCTTGATCAAGTCCCTTTGAAGACGAGTGAAATGACAGAGGTAGTTCAGTGAACGCATTGAAAAGGTCGCTGAGGAAAACATCCGCTTCCCATACCTGTCCATAGACCTAGATTCCTTGTTAGGGGGATGGACAGGTACTGAAGGATCAGCTAGTTCCTTCTTAGTGGCAGCAGCTACCACCATAGCATCCACAGAAACTCCCTTAGTCAGAAATTGCTTGTCTGCTGGTGCTGTAATGAACTTTGAAGGTCTGCTTGGGGTTGGGTCCACTGAGTCAGGAGCCGTCCAAGCCTTTTTTGCTACCACCTGCATAAGGGGGTCAAAGGGAGGGGACACCCAGGAGGTGGAAGGGCGAGAGCCGAACGCCTCAAGATACACAGATTCATCCTCCGAAGGGTTAAGGGTCGGCCAATTTCCCCTCTGTTTCAAGATCTCCAGAATGTCTGCAAAGGAGACATCTTCAGAAGGGGAATGGGGGGAACCCTCAGAATCCTCTAAATCCGTGTCAGAGGTGACAGACTCAGGTGAGTCTATGTGCTTCCTCTTGCACTTTCTCTTCCTAGGGGGCTCTCCTGCCAATTCAGGAGAGGCCTCGGAAGAGGATGAGATCCCCACAGGGGATTCTTGAGGAGCTGGCTCTCTGCGGTCTGGGATGAGGGGGTGAGTAGACATCACCTGAGGCACCGAAGAGGGAGGGACGGACGAAGCCGACTGTGGAGTTGAACAGGGTTCCAACACACTCTGCATGACCTCGAAAGCACCCCTGTCAGGCAAAGCCAGAGGTCCCCGCTCCGAAAAGCTGAAAACCTCCCTCGGCACCGACAGTGATGGTTCCGAGGTCGATGTCGGAACCGAACTCACCAGCGCCGAAGCACCGAGAGGGAGAGCGGGGTCGGACAAGGGTCTGATGCCACTCACCCCCTCGGAACCGATGAGGGAAGTCCGGCGCCGAGATTCTTCCAAGGAAGAAATCGGAGCCGACGACGGAGCCGAAGACAACTGTATCGGCTCCGACGCTACCACAGTCTCGGGTCCGAAACGCCCCAGCTCCGAACTCAAAGGAGTCGGAGGAGGAACATTTTGAGGAACAGGATTAAGCATCGACTGATGAGTCGGGCTCTGAAGCATTTGGGCCAGTGCCTCGGACTTAAGAAGTCGACTCACTACCCTCTGAAGGTCATGGTCAGACAGTCTCGATGACCTAGACGAGTGAGATCTATGGCTCCGTTCAGACAGCAAGGGAGATGCTGGAGCCGAATGAACGGAGCCAAGGGACGGTGACCTAGACCTCTTCCTAGATGTCGGTTCCGATGGCCTTATCAGAGCCGACTCAGAGATTTCTAATACCTCGGCTCCAGCCGGTGCCGAGGGAACCACAGGAATAAGAGCTCGAGTCTCATCGGCTCCAGCCGGAGCCGATGTAGTAGCAGACTTCGACGCCTTAGGTGTCGACTCAGATGCTGGAGTCGAAGACCTAGAAGCCTTAGAGGGTTTGCCCGAAGACACAGTCGGGGGACCCTCAGGTTTAAGCAAGCCCTGTAAAATGAGCTTATTTTTTCTTTCCTGCAGGACTCTAGGGCTGAAGCCATGGCGTACAGCACAAGAGTCCTGCAGGTGTAAAGGTCCCAGGCAGTACACACAAGAAGTGTGACCGTCTGTCAGAGACATTTTCTGACAGCACGAGTCACACTTCTTGAAGCCTGAGACCTTCGAATCCTTAGACATTTTAAGGAACAAGTGTAATCACACACAAGCACAAACACACCGATTACACTATACACTAAATAACACTAACTTAAACTAAATAAAATTAGATAGTTTAGTCTTATAAAAGTCCCTACAGAAAAAACACATACACTCCAATGGGGAATGGGAGGGCCCGAAGGCCTAAGGGAAGAACATATAAGTTCTTGTGGTAAAAAAAAAAAAGAACAAGGAGGAAGGGATAAAAAACCTTTAAAGTAAGGGGATACTGTAAGAAAAACTAATTTAAAGGGATTTAGTAAACTTTTTTAAACTGTTTTCTACACTAACCTGAAGCCGGTTGAAGCAACACGTCTCGATAGCTGTAGCGGCAAACAAGATCTGAGGTATTACCGCCTAGCATTGTGGGATATAAGGGGAGCCTCGAGCCGGTGGAACCAACTCTCGAGCTTTTAGAGTGGCCGAGTCGGAGCCGAGGTCGGCTCCGAACCCATCCAGCAAGAATGAAGGCAAGATGGACAACTTAACATCACAATTTTATGAAAAACAGACCAAAAATATGAGGCAAAATGTGGACATTCTGTGAAAATCTACACAACTGAGAGGTATGACCCCCCACTCCCCTCTTACACACACACACACACACACACACACACACACACACACCTACCTACTTCTTACACAGACACACACATACAACTACCTCTTAAACACATACACACACACACACACACACACACACACACACACACACACACACACCCACCCACACACACACATGCATGCGCCTACCTCTCACTTGTCTGTTTGGGTTTCGCAGTCCAAACATCTTCTAGAATTCAAATTCCACACACACAAAAGTTGAAGACGCAAAAAATCAGTCGCACAGAAACAACAGCTGTTTGCAACCTGTTTTAATCTTCTGTGTTTGTGCTACCAGAAGCAACAACCTAAAGAACACCCTTAAAAATACGTAATTTTTTTAATTAAAAAGAAAATCAAAGTCCTGGCCAGCAGCCCCCTCCCAGCCATATTTAATGCAACTCCCCAAAAAAGCCAAGACTGGATTAGTCAGTCAAGAGGAGAAGGTTAACACCTGCACCACACCACATTCAACACATAGCCCTCCAGAACATACACCACCACAACCCTAACATAGTAACACAAAACACACACCTACTTTTGTGGAGGCTCTCAATATAAATCTGTCCAAACAACAGAGACCTCTGAGGCAGAAGCACAAACCACCACCACATCCCAGCACAAACCATGAGACACATAGCTCACATAAACAGTGTGCCGCTCAACCAAAGACCATAAGGCAAAACAACTTACCTAATACAGTAGTCATAGGTGACTCAATAGTAAGGCACACTGATGTCCCACTCACTAGGTTGAATAAAGAGAAAGTTACGGTCAGCTGCCTGTCGAGTGCCAGGATCCGCCACATAACACATGCATTTAGGTTACTCCACAACAGGTACAAATATGACTCTGTCATTGCCCATGTTGGTGTGAATGACCTGAGATATACCTCTCTGGACTACATGAAAAGACACATAGAGGAGCTCTTGGATCTTGTAGCCCAGGCAGGTATGACCCTAGCTCTGAGTCGCATCATACCATTACCCAGAATAATACCAAGTACAAGCAGAAAATGACTGACTTGAACAATTGGCTAAGTTTCTGGTGTCATTCTAAGGGGATCCAGTATCTGTCTGCCTGGGATGACATGATCAACAGACCTCGATGCTTCGCCAGAGATGGCCTGCACCTGTCACCCCAGGGATTCCGGATACTGGCCAAGGCTCTTGCCACCCCTATAGTGCCTTTTTTAGGTAATGTCCTGAACACAAAGTTACCACCATAACAGCTAAAAGCAAACAAAATCTGAGGGTTATGCTACTCAATGCTAGAAGTCTAAATCTCAAAATGCACTTGCTCAAAGCACTCCTTAAAATGGAGAACATCGACATCTGTGCAGTGACCGAGACCTGGTTCAAGGCTCAGGAGAGCACTCAGCACTACCAAGCTATAATTCATACCACACTTTTTGGCCCCTAAACCTGGACCGAAGCACTAAAGGCAGCGGTGTCTCCATATTTCTTAAAGGATATGCACACCTCCACACTAGTAGTCTGGCATAACACATCAGAGATGCTTCAGGTACAGCTAACACTGGGTAAAACTGCAATCCAGGTTGTAGCCTGCTATAGATCCCCCACTATGTCCCAAGACTCCCACTCCACATTCCTAAACACACTGGAAAATATTAGGGTACACCCCAATACCCTTATACGGGGAGACTTTAACTACCCCTCCATTAACTGGGAAAATTACTCATGTACCAACATACTTGCTCAATGTTTTCTGGAATTCATTAATTCCAACACCCTGGACCAACTCATTCTTCCCCCCACTAGGGGTAGAAACATCCTTGCCCTGGTCACTATTAACATGGGCGACCATTGCTCTACACCAGTAATCAACTCCTCCCTGGTCAGATCTGACCACAAGCTAATCACCATGGATATCCACATCCCAGTCTCAACCCCCCTAAAGGAAACCACTGTAAAAAACTTCTCCAAAGCCAATTTTGGACTTCTAAAAACAGAGGTGGCTAACTTCACGACACCCATGCAAATGGAAAATAGGTGCATGACTGAATGATACACCAATGCACTTTATGAGCACATACACAAGTGCATGGAACGGGCCATACCAAGTAGAACAAAGACGCTCTCCTCCAAAAAAAGGAAGTCAATCTGGTGGTCCCCCACCATAAACAAACTCTACAACAGAAGGAAAAAACTGTTGCAGAAAAGGGTGAAGTCCCAAGACTGGAAAAACTCCCTTGTCAGTCTTAACAAAAAACTGATATCCATCACGAAATCCTCTAAAGCTAGCTATGAAAACAAAATTGCTGCAGATTGTAAAGACAACTACAAGGCATTCTATAGTTATTTCAAGAATCTACATGGCAATAATCAGATCTGCTCTGAGTTATAGCACAATGGCAATACATATACAGAACCAACTGATATTGCCAACATATTGGTCGACAGGTTCAGTGCGATCTTTACCCCCCTTTCACCCCCTAAAGGGCCTATCACAATACCTGAGGAATGCCAAGTCCCTATTATCATGGCTACACAGGTAAAAACCGCACTGTCCAAAGCCAAGAATGCAGCTTCCATGGGACCTGATAATATCCCTGGCTGTGTTCTACATGAATTACAAAGTGAACTGGCACCACACCTGAGCACCATGTTCAATCACAGCCTAATTTCAGGCTTTGTTCCTACCGAATGGCGCAGTGCTATGGTCATCCCACTCCACAAAGGGGGAGTTACTACATACTCTGGGAACTACCACTCCATTAGCCTGATGAGTCTGATATGTAAGGCTATGGAGTGCATCATCATGGACCTTATAAATAAGGACATACGGAATCTCCAAACTCTGGACCCCATGCAGTTTGGGGTTTGTGAAAGGTAGATCATGCCTGCTCAACCTGATAGACTTCTTCGAGTCTGTCACCAGAGCTGTGGATGAGGGCAAGGTAGTTCATACAGCCTACCTAGATCTTGTTAAGTCCTTTGAAACCAACCCTCACTCAGGAATCATAGATAGACTCACTAAACTAGGCATGCACTCCTATGTCATAAGATAGGTTGCCAACTGGCTCACTGATAGAACCCACACTGTGAAAGTAGCGGACTCCAAATCTGACTACTGACCAGTTACAAGTGGTGTCCCACAGGGATCAGTCCTAGGTCTTCTCCTGTTTGGTATCTACTTCTCTGAAGTTCAAGCCAACACAAAGGGGACTCTGGCTGACCAAGTTCACAGATGATTGCAAACTGGGAGCCATTATTGATTCTCCAACTGATGTAGACATACTACAAAAAGGCTTCACTGACACCAATGACTGGTGCCAGAACCATGGCCTTAAGCTCAATGCCAAAAAGTGCATTGTCATTCCCTTTTGGGAAAAATTCAGTGCCCATGAACTACCACATAGGCGGTAGTCCACTAAACACCAAAGGTGTGATAAGACACCTGGGGACACAGGTTGACAGCAACTTCTCCTTTGATAACCGCATTTGCTACTGTAGTTAGAAAATCCTTCTATGTGGCACATCTCATTATAAAAGGTTTCTCATCCAGGAAGAAAGAGGTCATAATCCCTCTCTACTCATCCCTCATTGGACCTATTATAGAATACAATTCCTCATTTGGTATGTACCTCACTAGACAGCTACAACAACTGGAAAGGCCACAAAAATACCTCATTAAGAGGATCTTAGGCCTTAGACACATGCCCTATATGGACAGACTCAAAAAACTCCAGCTATACTCTGTCCCTTATCACCTACTTAGAGGCAATCTTTGCTTGATCTACAAAACCATGTCTGATCCAGAGCTGCTAGATATGCTACACCTAAAAAAATCCAAATCTCTCCGTGCCACATGCTCCAGGGACCTAAACCTCATTACCACAATAAATAGAACATGCTGGAGGAGCAGATTCCTAACCCACAGACTTCCCATACTCTGGAACAAACTTCCCATTCATGTCAAGCAGAGCACTTCACTGGCCCTCTTTAAGAGAAATCTTGGATGGGCAATAGGAAGTTCACCCCGGGGATCACTTCAGTGGCCTTGCTTGACAGGGGCACCGGGAACTAACTTTGAGCGGCATGATGCCAGGGAATTTTCTTGGGCTAGGCTTATATAGGCTCCAGGGTCATTAGCCTAGTACACATATATGAACCTAAGAAAATCAGCTTGCAACCCACAATTTGGGAACCTCTGTGCTACTATGTTGCATGATTGCTTGCTATAGACCTGCTGTCCATCTTGTCCCTTGCACTGTAGTCTTTGTCTCTTTCCTGGTGTTGCTGACAGTGGTAGTGGGAAGAAGCAGTCCCAGTCTGCATTCTGTTCTAACAACTGACTTGCTTGGAGTGTAACTGTAGAAGTCTTTCTTGTATACAGTGACTGACATACAACTCCCATTACCAAACCAGCATTTTAAAGTCAGTGCTTAATGCACATTCCAGTCTATTTTGGCCCTAATGAGCTCCAGGAAGTCTCTTTTTCATTTGGCTTTACAATCAAGTCAATAAAAGGGCTGAAGTCAAAGACCCATTTTGGGACCCTAAAACTGGATATGCAGTGCTCGTGAGTACTGCTCTTTAAATATTTGGTAAATCTGATGCCTGAGTCATATGAACTAAGCTGTGTTTTCAGGCTGCAATACACATCAAAAGTGAAAACAGTGAAAACATCTTTACTGTGTTTCTCTGCATGCATGGCATGTCTGATATCCTATCTTAAACATTTTGAATTGCATGATTAACGTAACCTGTAGTATGCAGATCTGGCTTGGTGTCAAAAGAAAAACTTATTTGAACACTGACATGCTAAGTTTTACGCTATGACTTTGGTTTTGTTGCACTGCCACGGATGTTCCTGTCCTGGATTCCCTTCACATATAGGTCAACAGCAAGACTGAGAAAAACATGTACAAGCAAGCCATCCCTTGTGCTTAATCTACCATTTATCTCATTCTTTCACATTCTGGAGAAAAGAGCCATTTTTCACATTCAGAATCTTGCTCTCACACAAATTAGATATGTATTTTTACTTTCAGCCGAACCACAAGCATATTTTTACTTTGTTTCTTATTTTTTTCTTTTGAGATGACAACCCTAGGACCACCAATATTGTTGAAGTTGTTTACAAACCTCTCTGAAAACTGGAAGTTCTGGATTCAGTGGTTTCAGCTTTATCACACTAAAAACCAAATTCCAGGCATAATACAAACCAAAAAAAAAAAAAAAAAAGAATCTACAATATATGAGATATTTATTTCTTATTTTTCACCAGAAATCAAAGGGCTCAGTCGAGTAGTGATGGTTATGCCATTGAATTAAAGCACATAGCATAGATTGTGAATTTGGAGACTTGGCTGAATTACTAATAGATAAAATATTCTATGGAATCAGATCTGATCATCTTAGGGATATAGACTGCTGACAGAAGCTGATTTAGCACAATGGAAAAGCTTGGGCAAAACAGTGGTCTAAAGATAACTTTTAAACTTCAGGATTTATTAGGGATAAGTGTTCTACACCCCAAAACAATAGACTAGCTATTAGCTGTAGAAAAGGTACATGCTTCTGATTAAATAAAGCAATGCATACCACAGCATCAATATCAGAAGATAAAAGCCCAGACTGGAGTCTCAGTCACATATTAACAGGTAATCACCTAAATCTTTTTATAGGTATGCTATACATTCTGCTCCCTCTGCCTCAAACATCATGCAACAAATACATGCTGTGTTTCCCTGCAAAAATAATAAAAAAAGCATTATACTAGGTGACTTTAATCTTAATGCCTGTGGTCCAGATGGTCCAAAGATGCAAAGAATGCTAAATTTTCTAGGGACAGATCAGATCAACTAATAAAACAATCTACAAAGCCAAACATGCAAACAGGAAGCCATACAACAATCAACCTTATAACAAGGATAAAACAAAGATGGTCTAGCACTGACATTTTCCCAATTTCATCAATGATCACTGCCCATGTATCTTAACATGGACATATAAACCAAAAGAAGTCCTCCAATTTAAATCACAGGTAGACCACTTCCTCACAAAAAAAACAACTGCTCACTAAGTACCTAAGAGACATGGACTGGACACCTCTACACTCCCAACATAATCACAGAGTGGCTCTATCATAGTTCATTAGTACTCTGTCAAATGTACCAGAAACCTTCTTTCCCATAACATGGAGATGACTCATGAGGCAGAAATGTCCATGGATTACAGACGTCATAAAAAAAAATAAAAATGAAGGAGAAAGAGACAATGTAGGGAAATCCTTGAAACAGCACCCTACTAACCAAGGCCTCCATCAAGAATACCTGATATTAAGAAAGGCAAAAACGGCCTGATATAAATTGAGCCAAAGCTGTATACCTTAGACAAAGGTAAAACAGTCATATGAGTAGCCCCATGCTGTTTTGGATAAAAGAGCTATCAGATAATATTACAGATTCTAATACATTTGCTCCAACTTATTTGCCAACAAACTTCAGAAACTATACTCAACCATAAAAGCTACAAATAACTCTTTTCCCCCACACCCTCATCAAAATAGTCCTGTTCCTCCCCAATTCTATCTTTAACCACCTATGCTTCCATATTTCACTTTATAGCTGCAATTCTAAAACAAATTAAATCATTACTTTCTAAATTAAACTCCTCAGGCACAAAATTCACAAAACTACATCCTATTATTCTAAAATTAGGAGCAGAAAGAAGTGAGAACCTACTTACACATATTTTTAATCTCTCAGTCACTGCTGGCATACTTCTGTCTGCATTCAAGCACCTTACCATTATTCCTTTACCCAAATTCCACTCAATTTCAAAACATAAGGCTCCCTATTGAAATGTCTGCACTCAAAAAAAGCTCCAAAAAAAAGATCATAAACCCAGAGAAAAGTGAATCTTGAAAATTGTTCTTCTATTTAAAACTTCTTTTTTCAGGGAAGGCAAGACCCTCATACCCCTGAATTTATATATACCAACCCCATTGTCTTGCCATACTTCGGAGAAAAGAGAATATTCTGAGAAATAGCATTTCTGACTTGGTATATGCAAGTCTGATCTTTTGGCCATTTAGTCTCTGCATTTCAGGACTCGCTCTAGCCATTCCCAGCATTTTAAATGGTTACCAAACAGAAAGATTACAGATCACTCTCAAAGTTATACCCTATTACTAAGATGTTTGACAATTACTATACAAACAATTATTTAAACACATTAAGAGTTATAGTTTCATAAATGTTTTGGTACTCTGAGGTTTTAGTATTACCCACAGCTAGAATTTACAGTAATATTAACAAAAGTCTCATTACCATAGGTTCACAGATTCATAGGTGCGTACTAGGCTAGCTGCCCTTGCAGGCCATTTTAAGCCTAGACAGTTTCCCTTTTTGTGCTCAAACTTATTCCATTTGGTTTGGCCTTACCTATCCCATGGTTGATAATTATATATTATCCCCAATGAGAATAAATGTCATCATGCCACAGATTATTTGAGGGGACTAATGGAGGGGATAATGCATTCAGGAGCTGCATCTGTCCATTAGTACTACAGGAGGCAGTCCAGGGGTAAATTTTCTATTTCCCATCCATAGGTGTAAGTTGCGCTTGAATGGATAGGGATGAAAAAGAAGTTGTGTATTCACCATATTGTTCCATCTGTGTTGTCTATTTTCATTCTTCCTCAACTGATGGGTTCGGATCTGATCCCTTGGATCTGACTTGGCCTGTGCTAAAGCTCATGACAACCAAAAACTCTTGAACTTCTCCCTTACCCATAATGCTTTAACCCCAAGTACTTCAGATCTTGTTTGCTGACTTTACTAGAAAGGAAATATTTGCTGACAAATATGAAGAAGACTATATCTGGAGCTCAATATAAAGGACAATAATGTCCACTAAAAAGAAGTTATGTACTCACCATAATGTTCCATGTGAGTTGTTCCATCTCACCTTCATTCATCACTGATGGGTTCGAAGCCGATTCTTGGCTCTGACACTGCCGACTAGCAAGCTCAAAGTTCTCCAGTAGCTCGACACCCCACCCCTTATCCCATGATGCAGTGCTGGAATTACCTCAGATCTTGTTTGCTGCATACCATATAAAAGTACAGTACTAATTCTGCCTAGTACAAATACACATTGAAAAACCAGGATGAAGACAGCCTGCAGGTCAACTGTCAGCCAGGAGTAGAAGGAGGGAGGGACGTGAGAATGAAGGCGAGATGGAACAACTCACATGGAATGTTATGGTGAGTACATAACTTCTTTATGTTAAGTTGTTCAATCACGCCGTTCATTCATCACTGATGGGTAGCGTCCCTAGCACCCTGATCTTGGGTGGCTCACGGAAGTACACTCTTCAGAACCGTAGAACCAAATGAAGCCCTGTCCCTGGAGGCCTTATCCACTTTGTAATGCGTTATAAAAGTGTGAGGTTTAGACCAGATGGCTGCTGCACAGATGTTATCCAAACGCAATTTGGCTTGAAAGGCTGACGAGGTAGAAACTGCTCTGGTTGAATGAGCCTTTACCTTACTAGACAATGGCATATTATGAGAAGCATATGTATAGGTGATGCAATCCGACAGCCACTTAGACAGGGTTGTTTTAGCAACTGGTTTACCTTTCCTGGTCTCAGAAAAGGACACAAAGAGTTGATCTGATTTCCTAATGTCTTTGGTTCTATCCAAATAAAATCGAAGTTGTCTATGAACATCGAATTTATGCAACATATATTCCAATTTGTTGGTATGATCAGGGAAGAAAACGGGTAACTCAATGACTTGATTAATGTTAACCTCAGAACATACTTTGAGCAGAAAGGATGGATTAGTTCTGAGAGATACTCTGTCAGTATGGAAGACCATGTAAGGGGGTTTGATGGAAAGGGCTTGGAGCTCTGACACTCTACGGGCTGAAGTGATAGCTACTAAGAAGATAGTTTTCCATGACAAGAATTTTAGTTCACAAGATGATGCAGGCTCAAAAGGAGGAAGAATGATACGAGATAACATAAAATTCAAATTCCAGGGGGAATAAGGTGTCTTCACTGGAGGCCTTATGTGAAAGGAACCTTTTAAAAAAGCCTTAGAGAATTGTTGACCCATAATATTCAAACTATCAATTCCTAGATGGAAATTAGATATAGCATCTAATTGTACTCGTACCGTAGCTGCCGCTGCTCCTTTGTTGAAGGTTTCTGTCAAGAATTGTAAGACAGAAGACAATGGCACTTTATAAGGGTCAATGTTGTGGGAAGAAGCCCAAATGGAGAATCTCTTCCACTTACTACGATACAATTTTCTGGTGGAAGGTTTGTGGGAAGCCAACAAAATCTGACTAGTGTTATGGGAAAGATTATAGAGCCTGGCTATGCGGGGAATTGGAGCAGCCAAGCGGTTAGCTTCAGTGTCTGCAATGACGGGCGAAAATCCCCTGACGGATGTGTCAACAAGTCCGGAACTGGGTCCAGGATCCATGGATCTTCCAGAATATGATGATAAAGAAACGGGAACCAAATCTGCTGAGGCCAATGAGGGGCTATGAGGATGACTGTCCATCCCAGCGACTTTGCTTTCTGTAAGAATTTGGAAATCAGGGGAATTGGTGGAAATGCATAGATGATACCCAGGGCCAATCGTGGACAAGAGCATCCCTCGGGGAGTGACCTGGCATGGGAATTAGGGCAAAATAGCTTCTGCATTTGTTGTTGATGTGACTGGTGAAGAGGTCGCAGGAAGGCTAGCCCCATTTGAGGAAGATTCTGTCCGCAATCTCTTGTTTCAGGGACCATTCGTGGGGCAACAAGATCTCTCTGCTCAGTCTGTCTGCTATTACATTGGATTTGCCCAGGATGTGCGTTGCCAACAGAAAGCACTGTGACGATACTGCCCACTGCCATACTATGAGGGCTTCTCGGCCAAGGGGATAAGACTTGGTCCCGCCTTGTTTGTTCAGATACCAGACCACTGACATGCTGTCTGTCTGTATTGCAATTGTCCCTAGAGGAAGAGAGTCCTGAAAGTATTGCAATGCTAGAAGTACTGCTCTCATCTCCAGGACATTGATATGCAGATGTGATTCTTGATCTGTCCATGTGCCTTGGGCAGTCTTTCCCTGAAGTAGACCCCCCACCCCCCACCCTATCAGGGAAGCGTCCATGGTCACAGTGGCAACAGGAGGGGGAAGCATGAAAGGACGTCCTATTGTGACATGAAGAGACATTAACCACCACTGAAGAGCCTTCTTGCAGGAATTTGTTATCAGGATCATGTGACTCATTGGAAGTTCTTGGTAAGACCATTGCGTGAAAAGAAGCCATTGAAGGATTCTCATATGCATCCTTGCTAAGGGGATTGCTAGAATAGCTGTCGCCATCAATCCTAGAACTTTTAATACCTCTGCTGCTGGTGTTCTGTTCTTTGATATTAGGGACATGATGTGTTGGCAAAGAATAGAGATTCTTTCTGGCAGAAGGTGGAGAGTGGTGGTTGACGTGTCTAGTTCTGTCCCTACAAACGGAAACACCTGGAATCCTGGATGCCTCAGGTGAGCCGTGACTGCTGCCATGCACTTGGTAAACACTCTGGGGGCTGTAGTGAGATCAAAGGGTAAAGCTCGGAATTGATAATGATTGGCTCCCAGCCAGAATTGCAGGTGATCTCTGGATGGTCTGGCCATCTTTATGTGGTAGTACGCATCCTTGAGATCGATCGAGCACATCCAATTGTCCTTCCCCAACAAGGGGAGTATGGACTGTAGCGTGACCATTTGGAACTTCTCTTTTCTCACAAATTGGTTGAGTCTGCTGAGATCCAAAATGGGTCTCCAGTCCCCTGTTTTCTTTGGAACCAAAAAGAACCTTGAGTAAGTTCCGAATCATGTCTGGTCTGCTGGGACTGGTTGGATGACTCTTTTTTTCTAGCAATCGGCATACCTCTATTGCTGCTTGTCCCAAATGACTGGGTGGAACATCTGGGATTTTTTGACGGGAAGAGGCTGGGTGGAGAAAGGTATGAAATACCCTCTGGAAATGATACTTCGTACTCAACTGTCGCTTGTTATATTTAGCCAGGCTTTGGGGTACAAAGATAAGCGACCCCTGACTGCCTCCATAGGACAGATGGGCCTCCCTTCAGGAGCGCTGGTAGGATTGACCAGAGAAGTGATCTCTGTCATCTTGGTGTTGCGGACTCCCTCTGCCGCGAGGGCGGCATCTTCCATTGAAACCCCCTCCTCTGCCTCTGGAGGGGGGCTCTCCACGTGTGTCTTGAAAGGCTCCTTGGGCTTTCCGGAACCACATCTTTCTTCCCCTCTGACCTTTGGGAAAGTGTCGAGTGGGGGTGGAAAAATGGACTCCGGCGGCAGACAGAGTCTTTCCTTCTTGCTCACACCTGGTTAAAGTCTCCTTCACCTTTGGCCCAAACAAGGATGAGCCGTCAAATGGGGTATTAGTAAAGGAAGACTTGAAGGGTTCCGCAAAGGAACAGAGTCGCATCCAGGCATGCCTACAGAGAGCAATTCCTGTACCTCTGCCTCTGGAGGGGGGCTCTCCACGTGTATCTTGAAAGACTCCTTGGGCTTTCCGGAACCACATCTTTATTCCCCTCTGACCTTTGGGAAAGGGTCGAGTGGGGGTGGAAAAATGGACTCCGACGGCAGACAGAGTCTTTCCTTCTTGCTCACATCTGGTTAAAGTCTCCTTAACCTTTGGCCCAAACAAGGATGAGCCGTCAAATGGGGTATTAGTAAAGGAAGACTTGAAGGGTTCCGCAAAGGAACAGAGTCGCATCCAGGCATGCCTACAGAGAGCAATTCCTGTACCTGCGGCTCTATTCGAACCATCAGCTGCATATGATATGAGATGCATGGACGAGTTGACTATCAAATTGAGGGTAGAGAGCTGAGTGGCAATGTTATCAGATACACTCAAAGCTACCGCACCCTGAAGAGTATCACCCAACTCCTTACGGAGATTTCTCTGCAGTCTGGTAAATGTGTCAAGTAGTTCAGTGATCTGAGTGAGAAAGTTGCTGAACTGAACATGCTTTTCCCATATCTATCCATGATCCTAGATTTTCTATTAGGAGGATGGATAGATGAGGAAATCTCAGACATTTCCTTTTTGGTGGCTGCCACCACCACCATGGCATCAACAGGGACTCCCTTGGTCAAAAAGGACTTATCGACAGGGGCTGAAATAAACTTATTAAGCCTCTGAGGAACAAGTTCCATAGATTCTGGAGACTCCCATGCCCTATGAGAGACTAGATTCATAAGCTCATCCTAAGGCGGAGATACCCAAGAGGTGGAAGGTTGAGACCCAAACTCCTTCAGGAGAACCGACTCGTCCTCAGTAGGGCTCTTGGACTGCCAATTACCCCTCTGCCTAAGGATTTCAAGAATCTCCGCAAAGGAGATGTCCTCAGAGGGGGATCTGGGGGACCCTTCTGATTCATCCAGGTTGGTGTCCGATGTGATAGACTCCTGGGGGAGTCCAAATGCCTCCTCTTGAATAATCTCTTCCTGGGAACCTCTTCAGGGGGAACTTCTGGAGAGGTCTCAGAAGAGCAGGGAGTGCCCTGTGGGGCTACCTGAGGCTCTGGGTCTCTACACATGGGAGGACCGGAGGAAACAGAAACAGACACAGGCACTTTAGGGGAAGAAGAGGCCAGACCTTGAGATGAGGAAGTCTTGGGAGACAACACTCGCCTCATGGCATCGAAAGCACCTCGGCTCCGATGAGAAGGAGTCGATGGCTCTGATGGAGCCGCGATCTCCTCCCGCACTGAAGCCATGGGCTCCGAGCCCGAGTTAGGAGCAGAGCTCACTCAAGCTGAGGCCCCGAGAGGAAGAGTCGGCACCAACAAGTCAGTGCGGCTATCCTCCCCAGACTCGACCGGAGAGTGTCGGCTCTTAGAGTCCCCGGTCAGCACCGAGAGCATCCGAGCAGATGGAGCTGATGACATTGGAGCAGGTGTCGGCTCCAAGGGATCCACGATCATCAGGTCAGCCTCCTCCATCTCCGAAGGTCCGATATGGCTCAGAGGAGAAGCAGACAATTCAAGGGTAGTGGTCTTCAGCTCCGACGGTTGTGTCTGAGCTGACAGCAATTTAACTAGGCCTGGTGCCTTCAAGAGTTTCTGAACCAGCCGGTCCATATCCAGATCAGATAAGCTGACAGAGGACCTGGAAGAGTGGACAGATGGAGCCGATTGGAGCAGTATGGAAGGAGGTTTTTCGCTAGCCGGTTCCAGGGCCATGTCCCGGTTCTGAAACGAGCAGACTGTCAGCTCTGTGGGCAGTGGAGCCGAAGTCACCACAATTTCTGACCTCTTTCCTTTATTGGATCTAGAATCAGTGGAAGACTTAGAAGATTTGGATGATTTACTGGCTCTATCCTGGTCAGACAATGCCTCAGAAAAGGGGTGCTTAATGATACCCCTATCAATCAATTTCCTCTTCCTTTCAGCTAACACTCTTGTGGAAAAGGAATGACATATGCTGCAAGACTCTTGCAGATGTACCTCACCCAAGCAGTAAACACACTGCACATGGGCATCTGTGACTGACATTTTCTGTCCGCAGTCTGGGCACTTTTTAAACCCAGACTTTGGATATTTGTCCTTATCTTCAGACATTACATAACTCAAGCATGCTGATTAACTAAGAGCTGTTTTAAACTAAGTAACTCACACAAACATGCACACAGCCCAAAAAGGGGCACAAACAACTAATAACTACAAACAGTAATTAGAGATCCAAAACAATAGTCCCAAAGGGGATCACTGACTAATCACTAATCCTAAGGCCAAAGGCAAGATAGAATACTGAGGAAAGGGGTAAAAACACAGAAAAAAGTACTATTTACTAACGAGTATACCTGCTACTATGAATAGAACAACGTATATAAAAAAGTGAAAATATAACTTGCTGAAAGTTGAAAAACTCCCAATAAAGCCTCGAGCCAAGCTGGAAACCAAGAGATCCATGCCGTGGCAAACTAGATCTGAGGTAATTCCAACAGTGCATCATGAAATAAGGGGTGGGGTCTCGAGCTACTGGAGAACTTTGAGCTTGCTAGTCAGCCATGTCAGAGCCGAGGATCGGCTCCGAACCCATTAGTGATGCATGAACAGCGAGATTGAACAACTTCACATTCACTTATTCTTTCAGGAGTTTTCAAAGGATGGGGATTGGTGGGTGGGGAGTTGAGGAAGAATAAAAATGGACAACACAAATGGAACGTTATGGTGAGCACATAACTACTTTATTTGATGTTATCAATTTTCATTCTATCCTCAACTGATGGGACAGAGTCCCCAGCTACCTAAGATCCCAGGTGGACTCAAGGACGGATATTCCTAAGCATAGTTGAACCAAATGTTGCTCTACCTCTGGAGACCAAATCCAATTTGTAATTAGTAACATAGGTATGGGGAGTGGCCCAAGTTGCTGAAGAAGTTGCCATGGATCTAGGTGAATGGGTCCATAACGGTTTTTGGTAAGGTAATGCCCAATTTATTATAAATAAATGAAATACAATCAGTCAGCTATCTGGCTAAAGTTACTTTGGCAATTAACTTTCCCAATTTTACTTCTGCAAATGAGGCAAACAATTGGTCAGACATTCTGATGTCTTTTGTTCTATTTCGGTAAAAACATAACTGTCTGTGAACATCCAATAAATGTAACATGTATTCACTCTGTTAACAATTTTAAGAAAGAATACTGGAAAATTAATGGACTGATTGATATTACATTCTGACACCACCGCAGGAAGAAAGGATGGGTTAGTTCATAATGTAATTCTATTCTTGTGAAAAATCAAGTATGGAGGTTTTGAGGACAATGCTTGAACCTCATAAATTTGTCTGGCAGATGTAATGGCTACCAGAAAAATTGTCTTCCAAGAAAGGTATTTAAGGTCACACTTAGCTGTTAGTATGAATGGGGAATGAGTAAGAGCTTGCAGTACCAGGTTCAGATCCCATGGGGGAGTAGGGTCTTTAAAAGGATGTCTTAGAGGAAGAGCTCCTTGCAAAAATGATTTGCAGAGCTTATGAGTAGCAACCAACAAACCCTCACAAATTCCAGGCTGTTATAAATGGGAGGTGAAAAAGGATCAAAATTATTTTGGTGAATCCAGTAACAAACCATTTACATTTATTTGAGCAGAGCTTTTATGTAAAGGGTTTATGGGAATATAATAGTATATGTCGGACAGGTGAAGACAGCAGAGGTTGTCTGGCTATTAATGGAATAGAAGAAGCCAGGCCATCAGCCTGTGGTTTGATATGTCTGGATGAATCATGCCTGTCAGATGAGACAGGAGGTCTGGAGATGGATCCAGACTCCAAGGTTAGTGAAGTAAATGAGGCCAAATGAAGGAGAACCAAATCTGTCAAGGCCAGTAAGGTGCAATGAGGATGACCTTGCACTTCAACATGGCAGTTTTCTGTAGGAATTTTGGAATTAGTGGAATTAGAGGATAAGCATAAAGTAGACCGGGGGGGAGTCACTCGTGAAGAAGAGCATCCCTCGGTGATTCTCCCTATGGGGGGAGTAGGGCAAAGTAGCTACTGCATTTGTTGTTTCGGGAAGAAGCAAAAGTTCATAGAAAGGCTGGCCTCACGGATGGAAAATAATTTCTGCTACATTCTTCTTGAGAGACCACTCATGAGATAGAAGAATGCACCTGCTCAGCTTGTCTGCAAACATACTGCACTTCCCTTGAATGTGCATTGCTATGAGAAAGTGGTTGGATGAGATCGTCCATTGCCACACTCTGAGCACTTCTTGACACAAGGGATAAGATCTGGTTCCTCCTTGTTTGTTGATGTACCAAACTACTTACATATTGTCCATTTGAATTGTAATCATCCCCAAAAGCAGTGCATTCTGAAGGGCCTACAATGCTAAAAGCACTGTTCTCCATCTCTAGGACGCTGATATGCAAGTTGGCCTCTTCAGGGGACCAAATGCCTTGGACTGTTTTCTCCAGAAAATGCTTCCCCACCCTAACTAGGAAGCGTCCATGGTCACTATGGACTTAGGCTTTGAGGGAATGAATGGACGGCCTTGTTGAACCTGCTCAGACTGAATCCACCATTCAAGATCTCTCTTGCATATGTGGATGATTCATACTGGAGTTAACATGGGTTGTTAAAGTATCGACCATTGTATTGCTAGCATCCATTGAAGCATTCTCATGTAAAATTGGATCTATCTTACCTTGTCAAAAGACATGTTCAACAAACACGTCTTAATTGACACAGAAATATTGACATGTCAAAAACCCTAACGGCCAAATTAGCGAATTTTTTCCCAGAGAAAAAAAATTGCTCAGCCATATCAAAAAAGAACACACTTTCAAACACTACAGAGTGCGGGGCTTCGCCCCCACACCCCCCTATCTAAATATACCAACTTCGAGATAGAACTACAGTGGGGAAAAGAGCAAATCACCAATGATGGCTGAGAGATTTTTTTATCCCTGGGAAAAAAATTTCTATCTCAGCCATTCAGGTTTTTGACAAGTCAATATTTCCTTGTCGATTAAGACATGCTCATCGAATATGTCTTTCGACATGGTAATATAGACCCATAAAATATGGCTAAAGGTACTAATGCTATTGCCACTGACACTGATCCTAGAACTTGAAGGACCAAGCGGCTGAAATCCTGGTACTGCATATTATTTTTCTGACCTGTAACCTAATAGTCTGAGCCCTTGAAAGAGGTAGTGTGGCTGTCATTAACTTTGTGTTGAACAGTTTTCCTATAAACTCCAAATTTTGGGTTGGTTCTAGTTGAGACTTCTTGTAGTTTATGGTTATTCCCAGATGAGAACATATCTGGATAACCTGATCTCTTGCCCTTGTTAACTGATGCCTGGTCAGGAGGTAATAGGTTCACAGGTTCATAGGTTGGTACTAGGCTATCGGCCCTAGGGCCTATACAAACCTAGCCATAACAATTCCCTGGATATTTCTTCCTACAATATTTACTCCTCTGGACCCCTGTCTAGCAGGGCGACTGACATGATCTCTGGGGTGAATTTCCTATCTCCCATCCAATCATCAAGGTTCCTTTTGAAGAGGGCCAATGAGGCGCTCTGCTTGACATGTATGGGCAGTCTATTCCAGAGTATGGGGAGTCTCTGGGTCAGGAACCTATCCCTCCAGCATGTTTTGTTCATTGCAATGACAAGGTTTAGATCCCTGGAGTGTGTGGCTCTGAGGAATTGGGATTTCTTTAAGTGGAGCATGTCCATCAGCTCAGGGTTTGACAGGGCCTTGTATGTTAAGCAGAGATCACCTCTGAGTAGACGATATGTCACAGAGTATAGCTGGAGTTTTTACAGATGGTCAGCATATGGCATCTGCTTTAGACCTGTGATTGTTTTAGTGAGGTATTTCTGTGGCCTTTCCAGCTGTTGCAGATATCTTGTGAGGTACATACCAAATGGGGCATTATACTCTATAATGGGTCTAATGAAGGATGAGTACAGTGGGACAATGACCTCCTTTTTTCTGGATGAAAAGCCCTTAGTGATGAGGTGTGCCACATAGAAGGATTTCCTGACTGTTGTGGCGATGTGGTTATCGAAAGTGAGACCACTGTCCACCTGTGTCCCTAAGTCTCTCATCACACTTTCGATGTTTAGTGTACTGCCACCTATGTGGTAATTCATGGGTACATGTTTTTTTCCAAAGGGGATAACTATACATTTCTTGGCATTAAGCTTGAGCCCATGGCTCTGGCACCAGGCATCTGTTTCTGTAAGTCCCTTTTGTAGAATATCCACATTATTTGGGGATTCAGTAATGGCTCCCAGTTTGCAGTCATCTGCGAACTTTGTTAGCCAGAGTCCCTTAGTGTTGGCCTGTACTTCAGAGAAGTAGATGCCAAACAAGGGTGGTCCCAGGACTGAACCCTGAGGTACTTCACTTGTCACTTGTCTGGAGCTGGATTTGAAGTCGGCTACTTTTACAGTCTGGGATCTGTCAGTAATCCAGTTGGCAACCCATCGAGTGACGTAGGGATTTATGTCCAGCTTAATAAGTTTATCTATGATTCCAGAGTGGGGGGTGGTGTCGAAGGCCTTGGCGAGCTCCAGATAGGCTGTGTGGACCGCCTTACCCTCATCCACAGCAATGGAGACTGATTCGAAGAAGTCAATCAGATTCAGGAGACAAGATCGGCCCTTCACAAACCCAAACTGGGTGGGGTACAGTGTTTGAAAGTTGCCAATGACTTTGTTTATAAGTTCCATGATAATGCGTTCCATGCCCTTGCAGATCAGGCTTGCCCTTGCAGCTCAGGCTTGTCAGACTGATGGGACGGTAGTTCCCAGGATCCAAGGCGGATCCCCCCTTGTGGAGTGGGATAACTGTAGTTGTGCGCCACTCAGTGGACACGAAGCATGAAGCGAGGCTATGATTAAACATGACACTTAGGTGAGGTGCCAGTTCATTTTGTAGTTCAAGTAGTACACAGCCTGGGATGTCATCTGGTCCCATGGATGCTGTATTCATAGCTTTGGAGAGTGCGGTTTCTCCCTGTGTGGCCGTGATTACCAGAATTTGGTAATCTTTTGGTATTGAGATGGGCCCTTTAGGGGGTGAGAGGGGTGTGAAGTTGGCACTAAATCGATCTGCCAGGATATTGGCAATATCCTTGGGATCAGTATATTTAATGCCATTCTGTTGTAGCTCAGAGCAGATCTGAGCATTGCCATTTGGATTCTTGACATAACTATAGAATGCCTTGTGGTTGTCTTTGGAATCTTTGGCAATTTTATTTTCGTAACTAGCTTTTGAGGATTTTATGAGGGATCTCAGATTCTTACTGAGGCTGGTGAGGGAGTTTTTTGCATCCTGGGATTTTCCTCTTTTTTGCAACAGTTTCTTCCTTCTGTTGTATAGTTTGTTTATAGCAGGGGACCACCAGATTGGCTTCCTTTTTTTAAAGAAGAGCATCTTGGTTCTATTTGGGATGGCACGATTCATGCACGAGTGGATGTGCTCGTACACTGCCTTAGTGTAGGATTCTGCAGTCGAACTTTCAGATCCCGTCTGCATGGGTGTCATGAAGTTTGTCACTTCTGACTTCAGTAGCATGAAATTGGCTTTGGAGAAGTTTTTTAAGGAGGTTTCCTTAGTGGGTGGGTGGGGGTGGGATGTGGATGTCAAGGGTGATTTGCTTATGGTCAGACCTGAGCAATGAGGGGGTGACCACTGGTGTGGAACATCTATCTCCCATGTTGGTAATGACCAGGTCTAGGATATTGGAGCCTCTGGTGGGACAATGGATTAGTTGATCCAGAGCATTGGAATTTATGAATTCCAAGAACCGTTGGGAAAAGGAATTGGTACCCGAGTAGTTTTACCAGTTAATGGCAGGGTAGTTGAAATCACCCAGTATTAGGGTGTCTGGTTCTATCTTAATATTTTCCAGTATGTTTAGAAAGGTGTAGTGAGAATCTTTGGGCATGGTGGGGGATATGTAGCAAGCTACAATTTGGATTGCAGTCTTACCTAGTGTTAGTTGCACCTCGAGAATTTCAGATGCATTGTGTTGGGCAACTAGCCTGGAGGTATGAATATCCTTGGTGAATATGGACACTCCTCCACCTTTAGTGTTTCGGTCTTGGTTTTGTGGCCGAAAAGTGTGGTAAGAGTTGTAGCCTGGTACTGCAGGGGTGCTCTCTGGAGCCTTGAACCAGGTCTCAGTTACTGTACAGATATCAATGTTCTTCATTTTTAGGAGTGCCTCGAGAGAGTGCATTTTGAGGTTTAGACTTCTAGCATTGAGTAGCATTACCTTCAGATTTTGCATGCTTGTATCTGTTATGGTGGTGGTTTTATCCTTTGAACCTTGCCTAAAAAAGGCACTATAGGGGTGGCAAGAGCTTTAGCCAGTAACCCGAATCCCAGGGGTGACAGGTGCAGACCATCTCTGGCAAAGTGGTTTGTCGATCATGTCTTCCCAGGCAGATAAATACTGGATCCCCTTTGAATGACACCAGTAGCTTAGTCAATTGTTGAAGTCAATCATTTTGTCCTTATACTGTGGTATCATTCTGGGCGAAACGCAGGATGCTACTCAAGGCTAGGGTCATACCTGTCTGTGCCACATGATCCAAGAGCTCTTCCATGTCTCTTTTCATGTAGTCCAGGGAGGTACAGCTCAAGTCATTCACTCCAGCATGGACAATGACAGAGTCATATTTGTACTTGTGGAGTGACTTGAGTGCATGCGTTATGTGGTGGATCCTGGCACCTGACAGGCAGCTGACTGTAATTTTCTCCTTGTTCAGCCTGGTGAGTGGGACATCAGTGTGCGTGACTATAGAGTCACCTATGACTAAAGTGTTGGGTACATTGTCTTGCCTTAGGGGCTGTTGTTGGGTGGCACACTGGTGTTGTGAGCTATGTGTCACTTTGGTTTTGACTGGTGTTTGTTTGCATTTCAGCTTCGGAGGTCCTTGTTGCTTGGGCAGGTTAATGTTAAGGGCCTCCGCATATGTGGGTTTAGTGTTACTATGTGTTGGTGTTGATGGTGTGGGTTTTGAAGGGCTATGAGTTGCTTGAGGTTTAGTGCAGGTGTTAACCTTCTCCTCTTGAGTGTCTAGCACAATCTTGGCCGGATAAAGCCTTGCTTCCAGTTTGGCTATGTAAGTGTATCTCGTGCAGGTTGTAGTATTGGGTGGTAGAAGGAGAGAATTGTCTGTGTACATGAGGCAGTTGCCGCATTGCCCCAGTATAACCAGATTCACTAGGTGGACAGGAGAAATCACCAGAAGCTGACCCTTGGACATGCCTGTTTAAGTGCTTTTTTTGTAAAGTTTAAGAGCTGTTTTCCCTTACCTTTGCAAGGTACTTTGCAATTATAGGCTGTTTAGTGCCTATGATTAATTTCTCCTTATTGACAAGGAGAACTGAGTGCTTGTATCAGTTTCAGGCTTCCTAGTGCTTTCCAGCAGGTTCTAGAGCAAGTGCTAGTCACAGGGGTTCAGTTGTTAGTGTTACTACTGAGAAACCAGCTAGTTCTAAGGGAAAATTTGAAGAGCAGACTTTCTGGCACCTGGAATAGTTTAACTGTAGCCTCGCAGTGCTGCATGATGCAAAAACATGTGCAAACACAAGTGTTTTTAAGCCAGACAGTTGAAAGGGGTAGAAATCAGCCCAAAAAGGCTAATAAAATTACAATTTCAGAGCTGGAAACTAAAAATAAACAGCCTCTGCAAGGCTCAAACCCAGGGCCCTGCACACCATAACAACATGAGTCAGTCATCTAGATATGGACACACTTGGAATCCTTGCAGTCTCAATTGAGGTGTTACTACTGCCATACATTTGGTAAACACCCTAGGGGCTGTGGTGAGACCAAAGGGTAGAACTCTGAAGTGGTAATGACTGGCTCCCAGCTGGAAGAGTAAATACATTCCAGCTTGCCTGTTCATCTTTATGTGATAATACACATGCTGAAGGTCTATCATGCATATCCAGTCGTCCTTGCCCAGAAAAGGGAGAATGGACTGAACCGTGACCATCTGGAACTTGGTGCTTCAAACTGACTTGTTCAAGTTGCTGAGATCCAAAATTGTTCTCCAGTCCCCTGTTTTCTTTGGCACTAGAAAGAATCTTGAGTAAGTTCCAGATTCTAACTGATCTGGTGGAAGTTCTTGGTTGCCTTTTTTTTTCTAGCAGCTTTTGTACCTGAATTGCTGCTTAATCCTTCTCACTGGATGGAACATCTGGAATTTTTCTTGAAATTGGAGGAGGAAGGGAAATGGTATTATATAACCTGTGGAAATAATCCTCTGCATCCAAGTATCTGCTGTTATTTCTAGCCAGGCTCTCTGGTGTAGGGATAGTCAACCCATGCCTGCTTCCACAGGAGGACAATCAGGCTTCTTTTCAGGAATGCTGGAAAGGTCTGTCAAAGAATGAATCTCTGGACCCCTGATTTGGTGGGCCACCTCTGTTATGGGGGCAGCATCTACCATTAGAATTTCCCCCTCTACCCCTGGGGGAACTTCCTTAATATGTGTCGTGGAAAGTTCCCTGGGACTTTATGAACTACATCTTTTGAAACCTTTGTTGATTCCTGGAGAAGAATCTTTGAGGTGTCAAAAAAAATTATGCCCATGGCAGACAGGTTCCTTCTGTCTTTCTCACACCTGGATAATGTGTCTTTCACTTTTGGGCCAAACAAAGACGTGCTGTCAAAAGGAGCACTGTCAAACGAAGACTTGAAGGACTCTGCAAAATCACATATGTGCGTGCATCCAGGCATGCCTCCTGATGAAAATGCCTGAACCCACTGCCCTTGAGGTTCCTTCAGCTACATAAAAAATGAGCCTCATGGATGAATTCATTGCAGGGTAGCCAACTGAGAAGTGACAGATGATTGTACCTCCTCAAAAATGGATCCTGAGAGGGTATTTGAAAGTTCCTTAATCAAATCCCTCTGTAACCTTGCATAATGTGCGAAATAATTAAGTGACCTTAACTCATTACATACGAGTGACACCTCCAGGTGCATCTGCAGTTAACTCCTACTGATGCCGCTAGGCATCAAATATTGCTTGTTTATATTTGAGACGAAAGCGCTAACTGGAGGTAATTTTATTGTTTTATGAAAGTGTGGTTACCTAAGAAGACACTGTTATTTTCTTCATTTGTTTATATTTGTATCAATAATTCCAAAACCATGCTATGTACAAGGTTTTAAAAGATTTCATGCTAAAGCTTACACAATACCAAACTCAACTGCATTAATATTTGATCTCTGTCTAGTACAGGTAAACAGATATTAACTGTTGTTTTTTTATCATATTCATTTATAAAGATATAATTTTCACATTTTTTCTTAATATCTCAGCAACCAAGTAACACAGACAGAACTTTTTAACTCTCAGCTAGATGAATAAAATACTGCTGACAGTATGTATGTAACACGAGTGATTGCTGAGATATTGTAAGTTGTTTACAAAATATTACAAATGTAATAGTTACTGTGTTTGTTGTGACTTATAAAATTCAGTTTAAGACCTAGATAAAGAATACTCTACTATAAAAATAGTTTGTGCTGAAGAGTTTGCCATTTATACTTCTTTCATAATCCCTATGCTTCCAAAGATATGAACATTTTTTTGAACTATGAGGACATAATTTGATTCTGTTAAAAGGCTTAGGCTCTACCCATTGGAAGTTACAGTGCAAACTTCCTGAACTCAGTTGGAGGGAATGAGTTAAGGTGAAGGTCACCGAAGCACAGACACACTTCCCAAACCTGTCCATTGCACGAGACTCCTTGTAGGGGGGATGAGCAGTGGTACTCTCCTTGGCAAGTTCCTTTTTAGTGGCCGCCACCACAAACATGGTATCAACAGGAACTACTTTTCCCAAAAATTGTTTCTGCTCCGGTGGTGCAATAATTTTGTCTCCGAGGTACTGGTTCAATTGTGTTGGGATTCTTACATGCCCAATGAGTGATCAACTCAAAGAGGTCATCGGTGGACGGAGTTACCCAGGAGGTAGATGGGCCAGTACCAAAAGCCTCCAGGAATACAAACTCCTCAGATTAAAGGTTGCTGGATGTCCAGCCACCTCTCTGTTTTAAGATTTCAATTTCACCAAATGAGACATCTTCAGTAGGTGACAGTTGGAACCCTTCACCCTCATCGAAGTCTGTATTTTCTGTGATAAACTTCTCTGGGGAGTCCAAGTGCTTCCTCTTGCACATCTTCTTCTGAGGAACTTCCTCAGTGGGATGCTCTGGGGAGGTATCAGAAGAATTTGGGATACGTAGTTGGGAAACCTGGGGTTTCAGTAATGGCTGTCCATATGGAAAAGAGGGTTGAAACTCCAAGTGCAGAGATATCAAGGCTGTAGACTGAGGATCCGAGGGGGTAGAAAAAGTCTGTGCTGCTGAGACAGGCAATGCTCTCTCCATAGCCTCAAATGAAGACCTCCCTACAGAGGGAAAGGACCTTGGATCCAAAAAAAGGCAAGCTTCTGGACCATTGTCTGCTCCGAAGACAATTCCCCCGAGGCAGAAGCCGGAGCCAAGCTAACCCATACCAGGGCTCACAGGTGCAGAGATGGCTCCAATAACTTTGGAGTTGAGTCCAACACCTCTGATCTGACAGGGAAGACTCTGCTCTGAGAGTTCTCCAAATCAGACTGAATCAAAGTGCTCAGAGTGAACTTTGGATCTGAGGATAAAAGGATCCTTGGATCTGAGTCAGATGGAGCCAGATGGCTTGGATCAAAGCACATACTTTTTTGGTCTATACAATGGAACAGATAATGAATGACTGTATTTTTATGATTCTATTATGAAATGAGTAATACTCACATGCACCTTCAGTTAGTCTCTTATGCAGCTGATTTTTATTATAGGAACTTTCCTCAGATGTAGAAGTAAGGAGAAAGGAAATGTATATTTGTTTGCCTTTGCTATGGCTGTGGCTATACCTTGCTTTATTAACGTGAAGTGCTAGCAGTAAGGAATGCTCTGCTTATATCCTGACAATCTTTCATTTCTTAATTTCTTTATTTTCTTGTTGCAGGAAATTGTTGTAGGATGCACTCTGTACCTGTGATTTGCTATATGGAGAGGCAACAGAGTATCTGGGGATGGGGAGGGTTGTCTATTGCTGAATAGCTCATTATATTTCCTTATAGTATTTTAGCATTAACAAGGACATATACTTGACCAATATAATCTACATTATGATGTGCAGAATTTATTTGTGTCTTTCTAAGTTAATGCATTTAATTAACAGCAAGGCATACAAGTCCTAGTTACTGGTAAAATGAATTGAGCAGTGCAGCATGAAAGAAGTTGTATGCAGGTCATATACTTGCTTCTTTGTCCCCTATGCCCAATGTGCCTATGGTGTGATGGCTAGCTCTGGTCAGATATTTTGTCTTTAAAAATGTTATAAATTTCCTTCAAATTCACACTGCCTGTCTATCTATATGCACATACAAGGATGAATATTTGTGCAATCATACATACATACATATATATATATATATATATATATATATATATATATATATATATATATATATATATATATCCCTGCACTGAGTCTACCTATTTATAAAAGTACATTTACATTTTGCTTACATTAACCTTTTTGCATTACAGGAAAAATCAAAATAAAAAATACTTACTTTGGAACTCTGGCCTTCCCTTCTATACCTGAGCTACCCCACAGGGCCAGTTGGTATCCTTTCCTACTCTGCAAGTGATCATACCTGTGCCAGCAGTGTTGCAGTGAATCCCTTCTGCCAGATATCAGTTTTCTTCCATTCACTGACAGCCACAGCCTGTTTGAGTTTCTGCAGGTATGATTCCTGCATTAGGCAGATAAGGATCTTGGTCTATTTCTAAGACCAGCTTGGGGCTTGACCCTGGGCTTTCAAGGATGCCATCTTATGGATTACCAGTAATACAGTGAAGGATGTAAATGCCGGTCAGGATCTGAAAGGGTGTGAACCACACCCACTGTTGTGTGGCATCAGCATGCCCAACCCATAAAGCCCTGTAGGGATAATACTTATAATACTTAACCTGACTGTCAAAGTTGGTTTACTTACTAGACTTAGCAAGTCACACAGACTTCTTCATTTTTTTAATCACTGATATTAGTTTATGTGCATGGAAAACTTTCAGCAGTGTAATATCTGCAGATGTATTGTAGTGGTGGCTTTTACAACATATGAATTAATTCAAAAGGCTTATTTACTTCTTTGCTTAATCAAAGCATTTGTGAGAGCATGGCCTTAAAGTTGATAATATAACCTGTCTTTCTTTGCTGAAGTCATTTTGGTATGGTAAAGCAGTTCATTACTGCACTATTAAATGTTCTTATAGTACTTTCACTAAAATCATTGGTAGCACTTTTTAAGGTCTTGTATGGCTCTTAGGGACAGAGGAGGAAGAGGAGTAGTTTGGAGTTCAGTTCTCCCGGCTGTTTACACATATGTAAAAGGTATGGAATACTTTACTATGCTGAAAATCTACTACAAACTAATGATTGTCTCATGCTCATCACCATTCAGAGCAGCAAGGCCAAGGTCACTTTATGCCAGTTGAACCTGATACTCATTTGCACAATGGTGCAATTCATATATCTCAGTTTAGCTGAGCTTCATTTGAATAGCAACTCTAATAATGAGCCTGAATTTACTCTAATATGTTTTAAGTCTGCCATTTTAACTTGCACATAGTCAGGTTTGTTGCTGACAGTTTGGGGAAAGGGTGAACAAATTAAAAGGAATTTGTGGAAAAAGTAATACTTGAAAATTGGTAGGAAATCACCAAAGTTAGTACAATTCACTAATATCAGTTTATCAGAAAATATTTGTAATAGATATGGCAAATATGTTTTTTTTTTACAATGTTAAGAATCAGGGGAGATGGAATGTGTATGGTGCCATTTTTAACAGCTGGATTTTGATACTTTCTGGCCTTTATAAAGGGTTACAGAAAAGTAGGGCAGCACCATTTAATGGATGAATATGGTTATATTAAAACTACATATATAAATAGTGTTTGAAAATAGTCACTGTGGTAAGTTAAAATGCCACTCAGTACACTTTTGCAATATCTAGTACTAAACTGTCTCATTGTTGGTGTCTAGTGTGAATCAGGTTTAACTGTGGCCGTATATTAATGTTTTCTGGTTACAACATGCTACAGCATCAGGGATCAAGACATTGGAGAGACAACTTCATACCTTAAGAGAACCACATCTTAATGGATGCTCTCAAGAAAAATGGAAATATCCGTTTGACAACGGTGTCCAAGATAGGCAGAAAAAGCTAAGGCATGGAATGAAGTAGTGGCTGAAATCAGTGATATTGATGGAAGGAAATACACACTGGCACAGTGTAGAAAAAAATGCAAATGACCTACTGGGATGTGCAAGAACAAAAACTAGGCAGAATGCAATTGCTCACAGCAGCATGGGTTGGGGGTCTTCCACTACCTAGCATTAACACTTCTATCCACAAGGGTATTGAGTATGATTAAGATAATGCTGCCACAGGAATTATCCAAGGAGGGGTGGACACCTGTACCTTCAGACCACTATAGCAGACACTGTGTGGAACAAAAACAAATGGCAGTAATTTCATGCTGACAAATATTGCCAAGGATAGCTGTGTAGCTATAACCCATTACATAGTCCTTCATTATGTGCCATATCTATATTAGGCATGCAAGAAAGGTCACAGTGTTTCCATGGTAAGTGTCTGCATCATCTGTTTATAAATAAATAATGTTTGGTTATCAAAGGTACAAACATGTTGTCACGTATTCCTTCACAGTTTCATCACCAGAGCCAAACATGTCCACTGCAACAGCACAATGATGATCATGAACTATGTAAAAATCACACTGTGCATAAAAATGATGGGAATATGAAGTCTAGAAATAATACAAATAATGAAAACAACCAAAAATAAAAAAACACTGCACTGGAGTCAACAAATGGACCTTTAATGAACAAATATTTAAGCGCTTTTGTTCCAAAATAAAAAAGAACCTCTTCAGAAATAATAAAAAAAAAAAAAAAAAAAAAAAAAACAAGCAGGCAGAAACCACACCCTCTGTAAATGGGTCTGTGGACACTAAATGGTATGCTGTGTTTCAAAAAATCAGATGCAAGGAAGTAACAGTTATTTTGTCAGGGCATATCTGAAATAGAATAAAATACAATAATAGAACATTAATGCTGTTGAAACAAACGAAAAGTTAAAACATGAAATGTTTGTGGGTAATGCTAGAGTACATTCGGTGAATATATTAACATTCAAAATGAGATGATAACATCTTCGGAGATGGCCAAAGTGACTTTGTACATATTATTAAAGCTGTTAATGACCACAGAATGGAATGTTGGTCTGAAAAGCTGTAGATTAATGACAAAGCAGTTACTTAATTTTAAACTGGATACTGATGCAAAATGCAGTATAATGGCTGAGTTCATGTATTAAACATTGTGTTCGGACTGTAAGCCAATTAAGATTTTATTTCTGAGGACAAGATAAAGCCATATGGGACAAGTCTAGTTGAGCTGTGTGTACAAAAAAGAGAGTAGAAGCTCTGAGAGTGAGATCACAGATGACTGGGAAAATTAAAGGCATTGAATGCACATTTTTTGTCATTCCTGAAAGAGGAAAGTTACAGGAGGGTTCCATGCAAGGAGGAAGGTAGGACAGAATGAGATGAACAGTGGACAGACACTAGGACACAGAGCGAAGCAATTCATATAGAACTGGTTACCCTTACACAGGATAAAGAACAAGGAACATATGTGCTAAACAAGTTAGGTACCCTTTTATAAAGAAGGATCCAAAAAAAAAAATTGGGGAACTATAAGATTATTAACTTAATAAGTGCGGCAGGAAAAGTAATGAAGAATATGTGAAGGGAAAGGCTACTAGCATTTCTGGAACACAACATTCTCCAGGACAGCAACCAAATGCATTCATGACCAGAATGAACTGTCAGTTATCTTTATACAATTTTATTAATGGGCTACAGGGAAACTTGACAGAGGAATACCAGTAGATTTCTTCCTGGATGTCAACAAGACCTTGAAGCTAGTTCCACACTGCAGGATGACAGAAAAAAACAGGAGGGTTTGGGGCAGTACCAAGCAATGACAGAATGGTAGGACACAGTGGACTGTAGTGACAGGGATGATGTCAGGAATTTGCAAAGTGACTAATGGAGTAATGTAGGTGGTCTGTCCAGGATCCAGGATCAACCTCTTTGCTGATGACATGAAGATCGTGCAACAGCTGAGGATGGAAAAGGGTGTAGGGAAAGATTTAGAAAGGCTGAACTTGTACAGAAAAATGGAGCAGTTAATATTAAATGTAAACAAGTGGAAAGTACTGGACTTGGCCACAACAAACCTCATCAAAATGGGGAAGAGGAACTGATGGCAAAAGAGTAGGAAAAAAATCTGGAGGGTACTGGTCGAACCTGAAATGAACTATCACAAGTACAGTGAGATGGTAGTGCCAGCAGTAAACAGAATATGAATCAAAGGAAGGACACCTTAGTTTGGTAGACAGTTTTGTAGATGACCATTTCAGTCACACTGACAGCAGGTGTTGCCTAAGAGGAACTCATCCTAGTCACATTAGAAGTATGGAGCTGTGCCAACATTCCATTTCACAGAATGGATAACAGAGCACACAAAGAAAACAATATCCTGACAAATTAAAACAGAACTGCTTGTTATGTTTACGAAAAAGTATGGACGGATCTAAAATATCAGAGCTACAGGAAAATTTATGATGAGGCCACTGCTGCAGATGCTCAGTTACTGATGAACATCACCTTTGTGATAGAGGGAAACTTAACATTGTCAACACAACTGAGCTGGCAATAATGAGCCACTCCACAGCAGCATAATGTGCAAGGAAGATTACAGGACTATGGATATGAAACAAGACATTGTATTTGTCAATATATAGGTTCATAGGCTCATAGGTAGGTACTAATCTATCAGCCCAAGGGCCTATGTAAGCCTAGCCAACAAGTTTCCCTGGCTTACGCCACCCAAGAAAGTTATTTTCCTGTGCCACTGTCGAGCAGAGACACAGAAGTGATCCCCTGGGTGTATTTCCTATTTCCCATCCACTCATCAAGATTTTTCTTGAAGGGTGCTAATGAAGAAGTTTGCTTGACACAGATGGGTAGCCTGTTCCAGAGTATGGGAAGTCTCTGGGACAGGACTCTATCCCTCCAGCATGTCCTGTTTATTGTGGTGACAAGGTTTAGGTCCCTAGAATGTGTAGCTCAGAGGGATTGGGATTTCTTTAGGTGTAACATGCCCAACAGCTCTGGGTTTCACATAACTTTATATGTTAGGCAGAGATCACCTCAGAGTAGGTGATATGCTATGGAGTAAAGCTGGAGTTTTCTGAGGCAGTCAGTGTAGGGCATTTGTTTGAGGCCAGTAATCCTCTTTGTGAGGTACTTCTGTGGCCTTTCCAGCTGCTGCAAATGTCTTGTGAGGTACATTCCAAAAGGGACATTGTACTCTATAATGGGTCTAATGACTGTCAAGTAGAGGGGAACAATGACCTCTTTTTTCTTGGATGAGAACCCTTTTATGATGAGGTGTGCCACGTAGAAGGACTTCCTGACTACTGTGGCGATGTGACTATCAAAGGAGAAACTACTGTCCACCTGGGTCCCAAAGTCTCTTACCACGCATTCGGTGTTAAGTAGATTGCTGCCTATGTGGTAGTTCATGGGTACAGAGTTTTTACCAAAGGGGATGACACTGCACTTTTTGGCATTGAGCTTGAGGCCATGGCTCTGACACCAGGCATCTGTCTCAGCGAGGTCCTTCTGTAGGATGTCCACATCATTTGGGGACTTGACTATGGCTCCTAGTTTGCAGTCATCTGCGAACTTCATTAGCCAGAGGCCTTCTGTGTTAGCCTGTACTTCAGAGAAGTAGATACCAAACCGGAGAGATCCCAGGACGGTACCCTGTGGTACTCCACTTGTCACTGCTTTGAGGTCAGATTTGGAGTGTGCAATTTTTACAGTGTGGGTTTTGTCAGTGAGCCAGTTGGCAAGCCATCTTGTGACGGAGGGATTTATACCTAATTTAGTGAGTTTAGCTATAATTCCATCATGGGGGATGGTGTCGAAAGCCTTGGCAAGGTCAAGATAGGCTGTGTGAACCACCTTATCCTCATTTACGGCTTTGGTGACTGCCTCATAGAAGTTGATCAGGTTCAGGAAGCATGATCTGCCTTCCACAAACCTGAACTGGGTGGGATCCAGAGTTTGGAGGTTACCAATGTTTTTGTTTATGAGTTCCATGATGATACGTTCCATGGCTTTGCAGACCAGGCTCATCAGGCTAATAGGTCAATAGTTTCTGGGATGAGAGGTGGCTCACCCTTTGTGGAGTGGGATAACTGTTGCTGTGCACCATTCAGTGGGCACAAAGCTTGATGCAAGGCTATTATTGAACATGGTGCTTAAATGGGGAGCCAGTTCATTCTGAAGTTCGTGTAAAACACAGCCTGGGATGTTGTCCAGTCCCATGGATGCTGTGTTTTTGGCTTTAGATAGTGCAGCTTTTACCTGCATAGTTGTGATACAGGGACTCTGCATTCTTCCTGTATCGATATGGGCCCATTAGGGGGTGAGAGGGGGGTAAAGTTAGCACTGAACCTATCTGCCAGGATGTTGGCAATATCAGTTGGTTCTGTAATTTTCTTGCCTTTGTGCTGTAACTCAGAGCAGATATGGGTGTTGCCATTGAGATCCTTGACATAGCTATAGAATGATTTGTGGTTGTCCTTGAAATTAGTGCTGATTTTGTTTTCGTAGCTAGCTTTGGAGGCTCTTATAAGGGATCTCAGCTTCTTACTAAGGCTGACCAGGGAGATCCTCCACTCATGGGATTTTACTCTCTTTTGCAACAGGGCAGGGGACCACCAGACTGGCTTCCTTTTTTTGGAGGATAGCATCTTGGTTCTGTTTGGGATAGCATGATCCATGCACTCGTGTAAGTGCTTGTAGAGTGCATTTGTGTAGGATTCAGCAGTTGTAACTGTATTGTCCATCTGCATGGGTGTCATGAAGTTCACCACTTCTGTCTTAAGAAGCATGAAATTGACTTTGGAGAAATTTCTTACTGTGGTTTCCTTAATGGGGGTGTGTGTGGGGGGGTGTGGATATCAAAGTTGATTAGCTTATGGTCGGATCGGACCAATGAGGAGTTGACTTCAGGTGTGGAACACCGGTCACTCATGTTGGTAATGACTAGGTCTAGGATATTGTTGCCCCTGGTGGGGGTGTGGATAAGTTAATTTAGGGCATTGGAGTTTATGAACTGCAGAAAGCGTTGAGCTAAGGAGCTGGTACACGAGTAGTTTTCCCAGTTAATGGTGGGGTAGTTGAAGTCGCCCATTATTAGGGTGTTTGGTTGAACCCTAATATTTTCCAGTACATCAAGAAAAGAGGAGTGGGAATCCTGGGGCATGGTGGGGGATCTGTAGCAAGCTACAATTTGGATTGCAGTTTTGCCCAGAGTTAGTTGCACTTGGATAACCTCGGATGCATTATGCTGAGCAATTAGCCTGGAGGTGTGGATATCCTTAATGAATATGGACACACCTCTGCCTTTGGTGTTTCGGTCCAGGTTACACGGCCGAAACGTGTGGTATGAGTTATAGCCTGAAAGTGCAGGGGTGCTGTCTGGAGCCTTGAACCAGGTCTCAGCATATAGTATATGCAGTATATACTATAGCTAAAGCCTTTAATGATGTTTTTAGGGGCATCACTGGTAACCATGACATCAGTGTGGCTTGTTGAGCAAATAACATTTTCCTTAGCTGCATGAATGTAACACTTTAAGTTGGTAAACAAGCTAGTTTTTGTAAGAGAAAACACAGTAAAACAAAAAGTAAAACAAAAAACAGTAGCCCATTGTCCAGGACTTTAATAAGACACAATAAAATAAAGCAAAGCTTTCGAGTACAACTCTTTTTCAGTGCATATAGAAGTAGTGCAACTCCTTCATTTAAATACAAGTACCAGCCAATCAAATTTGTGACAAAGTCATACAATATAAATTTAGTCACATGACAAAATGAAAGCACATTTTAAACACTCAAAATAGTATAGGTAAGCACACAAGCAAACAAATATACAGGCAGTGAGAAACACCTCACCTCAAAACATAAGATTCATCCTAAAAATATGTATGAAACAACTATGAACCTATACATAAAAACACACACACACACACACACACACATATATATATATATATATATATATATATATATATATATATATATCATAAAGCACTGCAAAGACACTAGAAAAAGTCATGCTTAATTTTAAGTACTGGTTTAATGCTATTGTTCGAATTAAGCCCTGGTAGCTTGTCAGCCCTAAAGTAGTTAATCCATTTATATTCCATACGTTCTGTTCGAGAGACTAAATCACCCCTTGAATATCCTGAAAAATAACCTGTAGTATCTTAAATTTAAACTTGCACTCTTGACTGTTGTTTATAATGTGCTTAGCTAGTGCATTAGTTTCAATATTCCTCCGAATCTCAGACAGATATGCATCAATCCTCTCTTTTAACTTCATGTTAGTCTTTCCTATATAGAAACATTCACAGCAGGTGCAATTAGCTAAATAAACTACATTTTCAGTAAAACGTAGCTAATGCTCTGAATGTAAATATCTTGTGACTTGCATGGTGTTAAAAATACAAATCAGTATTAATTTCTTTACAAAAACACAATTAAAACATGGAGTGGTGCCATTCTTCTTTATGCTTATATTAGTGTTCTGATTAGCTCTTACATCTTTAAAGCATAAATGTTGCCTTAAATTTCTTTCTTTCCTAAAAATAAACTTTGGTTTATTCCCCTAATATACTATTAATATCTTAACTGGAATTTAAAATACTCCAATTTTTCTCTGTGTTTGACCATATTCATGTATCTATTATATTTCATTATGTAACCTATATTATAGTTACTCATGGTCTTAGACTTAGAATTATAAACATGTAAATAAGGTTTAGCTAAATCACTCTTTTCTTTCTTCATAAGCTCCTTGATATTTCCAACAAGTGAGCAACTATAACCCCTACTTAAAAGGTCATCAGCCATATAGTTCATCTCAGATGTAAAGGATTCATCCTTAGTACTAAGGCTACTGGCCTTCTGAAATTAACTTTTAAGTACCTCCTTATAAATGTGTCTTGGATGCATGCTTCCTGAATGAATATATCTTACAATCTGCACATTTTTTTCTATAGACCCTGGTGTCAAAACCAATATCATTAGAACTAACAGTTCCACCTCCATAGCCCTTGAGATGTAATCATAAAAGTGTGCCAAATCAGTAAGTGTAGAATGGCCTTTCAAAGAAAATAAAACAATTTGAAAACTATCAAACAGTGCAAGACCTTTAAGTATGACTTTGCTAATAAAACTCTCAAAACATTTGCATAATACTGTTGTTAGATTTACTGGATGCTAATTTTACAAGCTTACAAGAAACTGAATTTTTTCTTTCTTCAGTGGAAAAGCTTGTGGGGGTGGCATGGATCTGTAATAAGCTGATTGCTAGATCAGTTTAAGATACAGTAAACTGCCTTTTTTGCTCTTCACCTGAAGAGCTAAAAGATGAGGCACATGTTGTGCCAGCTATACTTCTACCACCAGCCATTTGCTTGGTTCAGCACATGATGGAAAATTTGATTATCAGAATTGGGTTTGACAACACCTAGTTTGCAATCATCATAGGGTGGCCGCAGTGGTGCAGCGGTTAGCGTTGTCGCCTCACACCAAAAGGTTCTCTGGTTCAATCCTCGGCTGGGGTGCCTTCTGTGTGGAGTCTGCATATCCTCCCTGTGGTCATGTGGGTTTCCTCCGGCTGCTTCGGTTTCCTCCCATATCCCAAAGACATGCTGTAGGTGGATTGGACACTCTAAATTGGCCCTAGTCCTGAGTGCATGCGTGTGTGTGCCTTCTGTGGAAGGTTGGGCACCGGGCTGGCAACTCGACACCGTAAAACTCCACTGCCAATCATGAGCAGACAGGTGATCCGCTGTGGTGACCCCTAACTGGGAAAAGCTGAAAGAAGAAGCCAAAGCAAAGCTGTTTTAGCCAAGTATTAAATAATTTTGTCTTTGATCCATGATAATCTGTCCAACACAAGCTAGGAAGACTGTCACATAATGTAAACTTTAGATTCAGAGATACAAAATAGTCAATTATATCAATGGTTGCATTTTCATCTTATTTAATGGTGTATAACTTAAATCATTAGTACCTCCCTGTAAAATTAATTTTGTACAGGTCAGTTTAACCCTAGCTAACGTTGGTAAGAAATCCAAATAATCAATTAACTTCAAACTTGGTAAAGAGAAAAGTGAAATATACTCTTTATTCAATTATTTTATTTGACTAATAATGCATTTTACATGTGAATCACCATTACCAGTAGTTCAGAATAACTTACATTTCCCCTGTTATCTCTTGCAGAAATAATACCAGACTCTTCACTGTTTATTAATATCCTTATCTTCACTAATTAACCATCCTAAAGTTCTTCTTTTAAGGTTTCTTATACATGATATTTCCTGCTATCCTTCATTTTGCCAGTTATTATAATTATGGGTATCATTGGAGCAAGGGTTATATGAAATACTACCAGTTAAAGAAGAAGAAAGATTTTCCTCTAAACTTTCTGTAGTCAAAATAACATTCTGTTTACTAGACTGAATCAAACAATGATGGTTCCTAGCATTAGCTAAACTATCTTCAGCTTCAGAATCATTTATTACCTTCTTAGAATTAGAAAACCTCTAATGGTGTAAGACTCTTATGCCTTGAGCTATATCCTTAAACCAGCAAATCATCACTCAAATTATTACATTCCCTTTGCTCTAAGTTTCTTTTCTTATTCCTCATATCAGTTACAACTGTATCAAATTTTGTAACAAAAGACTCAGAAATGTTTTCCCCAATAAGTGAAATTGTACTTTCATAATTTTCCACCTACAGTTATTTTTGAATTTTGAAACATTGGAACAATCAGATTTGCTAGTAAAAGAACTCTCTACTCCCCTTATCATAGCATGTTCTGTCACCCACACATATCCCTAAAAGAGAAGGCCTGACCAACAAGTTATTCACAAAATCTTTAGAACTGCCCAAATCTTTCCTAGTTTATTCACATTGTTCCCTATTAACAGATAACACTGTCTCATTTAAAATAACATTTGATGAACTAAATGGACTTTCTTCTACTAAATTTGTCAATGTGGAAGATTTACTGACATCCTTCTTTTCTTTTTCTTCACTCTATTAGTATTTCCAGCCTTTTTCCTCTCTTAACTGGAGTTTTAACTGTCTTAAAAAAGTAAACTTTTTCCAGCTTACTTTCCACCTTGATCCTTATTTAACTTCCAGCTAGTCATCTTTACATCCCTTGTTTCATCCTTACTTTCGTAATATCATTATATTTTATAGCTAAATGGTTTGACTGCCAATTTTTAACTAATTGAGAAGTAGACCTTAATCCTACTCCATTACTATATGTGCATTCAGTTTGAAATTATTATTTAAATTTAACTTAAATCTTTCAATCATGTACAATTAATACACTTTTGTTCTAAATCATAATTGATTACCAGTACAACACAAATTATGCATTTGCGTAAATATTTCTGATTAATCAAATCTTCAAGAGCATATGAACTTAAAGAATCCATAATAAATGTTAACGCCATGAAAAAAATAAAACAAAGTAATGTACAATGATAACCACCAAGAATTATGGCTAGTACAGTGCAAGAAAAATCACTTTATTAAAATAACAAACATGTTCTCTCGCTAGCGCCTTGGCAGTAATGTCTTTACAGAGTATGTTGTGTCTTTCGGCTTTTCCCGGTTAGGGGTCACCACAGCGAAACTCCAGTCCGCTAATGATTGGCAGTTGATTTTTACATGCTGAGTTGCCAGCCCTAACGCACAACCGTCAACGAAGGTACGCCCATTCACGCATGTCTCCACGCAACCATTATTCAATTAAACAATTACATCATTAATTGAAGCATGCATTTCCAGTTGCATTTCCTATTTAATCCACTAGGGTGCAAAGTACCAAACTTCAAAATTAAAGTAGATTCTTTATCCATAATCTACACATTGTCTACCATTATACCATCACATACAAGTTGTTCTAAAACTGTGCCTTCCAACCCTTGTGTGTTGCTATTATGTGCATCCCTAAAATGTAAGGCTACATGATTTTCTTCCCTTCCTTTTTTCACATCCCTAATATGCTCTTATAATCTTGTTCCAAAACTTCTTTTACATTCCCCAGTGTAAAATTTATTACATGGGCATCATATCCCATATACTACTCTTTCAGTCTGACACCCATATGTCAATTCACTTTAAACTTTCTACCATTTATATTCTCAATCCATAATAAATAGTTGTAAACCCTTAATTAAATTCTTATACTTTAGTCTATCTACCAAATAAATAAGTAGTTATTAACCTAAGACTAATTAAATGTAACAACACTCAAGCACACCAATCAACAGAATATAACACCCACTGAAGACAAGAACAGTTATAGTTTAACATACAGGCATGCCCCCCCCCCCATTAAACTGCATGTACTGTCAGTGCTGTAAATCTAAATAAAATAACAAAATCAACGTTTTTTCACCTGTGTCCTTAAAACGACAGGGAAGGAAGAGTTCACAGCTCACTAAGCACCATCAGACATCACAGATAAAAATAATAATAGAATTAAAAAAGAAAAAAAATAATAGTAAAATACAATTAAAATATTACATATTTATTTATTTTAATGATAAATCCCAGACACGGAGGAGAGAACACAGCTGAAGATAGATATTCAAATATGTTCAATAAACATTCAAAAGTCCAACGTACATAAAAACAGGGTGTTTATTAGAGTAAGCGCTTTCACCTACTTGGCTTCTTCAGACTCATGTAAAAACACACAAGCAACACTTCCACTGCATTAAATCACATCATAGGCGGGAAATGCTAATCATTAACTCCACCCAAACAATTAATATCTAAATCAGCATTAAAAGTAACATCACAAACAGAGCTCTATATAGAAAAGAGCACAAAATGTCCAAAATCCTTATTAAAACACATGTATATGACATTAAAACAAGTCCACATACTGGACATATATATATAAAAGGACTGAAACAATTTTAAGAACATTTAAAAATGACATATAATAATGAATTACAACTCTTCAGATTTACTAGCCGTAAATAATAGAAAGACAAGGTATTTTATGTATGTCTGACTAGATGTGAGAAATCCTAATAGATATAAAATCATATATAAATAGCATCTAAATCTATGTCTAAATAATAAAGTGAAATAAATGTACCTGTTAATATGCTTTAAGCCTACTCATTCTTAAGAATGGTTTAACGGATAGTTTGGCATTCAGTCCTGGAGGCACATCTGATCTAAGCTTCATGATCCACATATTTTCTCTGGTTTCAGTGTGTGTTCTAATGTCCCCTCCTCTAACATTTACATACAACTGTTCTAAAATCCTGAAATTGAAAATATGTGTTGGATCAGATTCAAGGACATGTTTTGCAAGTGCATTACTTTTATGCTGCATTCTTATGCCATAAAGATGTTCACGTATACGATCTTTTAAATGTCTATTTGTCTTTCCTATATAGAAAGAAGTACATTTTAAACAGGTATACACTAAATCTTGTTCATAGCCTATGGTTGTTGGATTATACCTAGAAGCCCTCATTGCCTGTCCCTTGATGACATTCCTATAAACGTATTGTGGATGCATGCTATGACGATGTAAGAGCGTGTTGATATGGCATGACTTCCTAAAAACACCAGTGTTGATCAACCCACTGGGTAATTTCTCCACAAAAACGTCAAGAAATGAAATCTTAGTTGTGGAGACCTCGTAACTAAACTTAAGATAGGCTGTACTATGATTCAATTGTTCAATGAATTCATAAAGCACGTTTGTGGAGCCTCTCCAAATGAAGAAGAGGTCATCCACAAAACGTCTATAGAACACTATATGTTCCACGAATGCAGGCAACTGGTACATAAATGTATTCTCCCATTCAGCCATGAAGAGGTTGGCGTAGCTATTGGCACACGAAGTGCCCATAGCTACGCCATCCCTCTGCAAAAAACATTTCCCTTCAAAACAAAAAATATTATTATGCAAAACCAATTCTAGTAAAGAAATAAGTAGCATAATTTTAGATTCAGACATCTCAGAGACCCTTTTCAAATGTTTGGTCAGAAACTCAATACCCACCAAATTAGGGATAACTGTAAAAAGGGATTTCACATCCATTGTTACAAAAGTTAATTCTGATGTATCTATTACATCTTTCAGACAATCGTATAAATCAACCAAAAACTGTTTCGTATCTTTTAAAATAAATCTGTTAATGTCTACAATTGGTCTTAAATTGCTCTCAATAAATATAGAAGAAGGTTCTGTGATCCATCCCCTGCCTGCAACTATTGGTCGCAGGGGAGGATCTACCATGTTTTTGTGTATTTTGGGGAGTCCACTGATCAAAGGGATCAGTGGTGATTGAACATCGAGAAATGAAAAAAGTTTATTGTCTATCATATTACTATTCAAAAGTCCCAGTAGAAAAGAATGCACCCTATGGGAATATATCCATACCAAATTAGAGGACCTACACCATCGTCTCTCACAGCGTTGTTATAAGGACATAGAGATTGTGAAGGGGTTTGAGAGTGCTCAGGAATCTAGATCTGGCACTGCAGCCCCTTATTTTTCAGACAGAAGGTTAGGTATTGAACAACTAACTGACTCATTTAGAGTGAATAAACCTAACTTTCATAAAGAAGCATTTACTATGTTCTATACTAGTGACGCATGGAGAATTAAAGATGTGGTCAAAGCCCATTGAAATGTCCTAACAGTTGATACACAGGTTAGAGATAGGTTAGGCGAGCTCCCACATTTCAGATATAAGAATAAGAAGAGCCTCAAGAAGATTTTATGTGAAAGGCATTTACCTAAGGTTGGGACCTTTACTAGCCCCGGAGGCACTCACAATTGTGGCAATTGTAATTTTTGTTCTTATATAGACAATGATGCCACATTTGTCCACCCTGTCAGTCAACGGACTTATTATTTGAAAGCTAATGGAAACTGTTTATCTAGTAATGTTGTGTATATTGCTACCTGTTTAAAATGTACTTCTTTCTATATAGGAAAGACAAATAGACATTTAAAAGATCGTATACGTGAACATCTTTATGGCATAAGAATGCAGCATAAAAGTAATGCACTTGCAAAACATGTCCTTGAATCTGATCCAACACATATTTTCAATTTCAGGATTTTAGAACAGTTGTATGTAAATGTTAGAGGAGGGGACATTAGAACACACACTGAAACCAGAGAAAATATGTGGATCATGAAGCTTAGATCAGATGTGCCTCCAGGACTGAATGCCAAACTATCCGTTAAACCATTCTTAAGAATGAGAAGGCTTAAAGCATATTAACAGGTACATTTATTTCACTTTATTATTTAGACATAGATTTAGATGCTATTTATATATGATTTTATATCTATTAGGATTTCTCACATTTAGTCAGACATACATAAAATACCTTGTCTTTTTATTATTTACGGCTAGTAAATCTGAAGAGTTGTAATTCATTATTATATGTCATTTTTAAATGTTCTTAAAATTGTTTCAGTCCTTTTATATATATATGTCCAGTATGTGGACTTGTTTTAATGTCATATACATGTGTTTTAATAAGGATTTCAGACATTTTGTGCTCTTTTCTATATAGAGCTCTGTTTGTGATGTTACTTCTAATGCTGATTTAGATATTAATTGTTTGGGTGGAGTTAATGATTAGCATTTCCCGCCTATGATGTGATTTAATGCAGTGGAAGTGTTGCTTGTGCGTTTTTACATGAGTCTGAAGAAGCCAAGTAGGTGAAAGCGCTTACTCTAATAAACACCCTGTTTTTATGTACGTTGGACTTTTGAATGTTTATTGAACATATTTGAATATCCATCTTCAGCTGTGTTCTCTCCTCCGTGTCTGGGATTTATCATTATTATACGTTGGATGCACTAGGAGGAGAGTTTACTCCACGTTCTTTGTTTTTCCTTGAGATATTTATTTATTTATTATTTATTAGCATTTGTTGACCGGGAAAAGTCCACTGGGTCAGAGATCCATTTTCAGTGGCGTCCTGGGGAGAAAAGCTCCTCAGACTGTTACAAAGAGACAATGTTTAAGATAAGATTAAAAATATTACAGATATAACAGGTAATAAAACATTTTACAATTTACAATTCATAGGATTACATTAATATTGCATTAGGAATAATTACATAGGTTAAGATGTTACTTCAGTAGAAACACATGGATTGTAATACATTACTTGCTTTGCAAACAGTGTAGTTTACAGTATTATTGTGAAAGGCTTTGTGTTACTTACATATGCCAGTCTAGGATTCACATCAAATGCAAACATTAACATCAATATCTCAAAACTGCAACAAAACACTTCATCATTTCAAATAATTTAAAACGGAATTGACCATATTTTAGAATTCATAGTTTGTTTTCCGTAATATAGTATGTTATATAGTACAGCTTTGTTTTCAGTATTAAACAATAAAGAATAATGCACAGAGTGAAGCAACAATAAAACGGAGAGCAGAAAATGTACATTTGTAATTAAATGCCATAATTTTCAAACTTTCAAACTTTAATACCAAGTATAAGCAAATGTTACAAGAAAAGGAAAAGATAACGATTAAATAAAATAATTTTAATACAGCAATGAAACAAATACTTGTAAGGTAATATTTTAATAACACACAAGTGTTATAGCAATAATAATAATAATAATACTAACTCAGATATCAACATTTGCATTAGTCCTCTCCAACAGGTTATATCTATGAAGTCTGCAGTTTCTTCTACAACTACCCAGTAGTACTTAGTTGGCTGTTCTTAGTTTACAGGTTCACTTTTAGTGAGTATAGTTTTTCTCATTGTTAACTGTGATTATATCATTTCAAAGTATGAATACAGAGAGTCTTATTCAAGATGTTAATGCCTTTATCCAGAAGTTGGGTACAAAACCCAGACGTTTCTATCTGAAAGCATTTTGTAACATTGCTCCACCTTAGTTGCTTCATCCCATTCCACAGCCTGTCTGTTAAATATTTGTTCAAGATGGTCTTCTTAAATATTCCTCCAGACTTCTAGTATCTTACTTCAAAGCATTTTTGCAGCACCTACCTGAAGGATAAAGCAGAACAGAATATGCAAATCTGCAAAGTGGAAGAAATATACAGGTGAAGTCTCTCAGTTAAGAATCCTATGAAATATTGCTTTTCCAAAAACATTTTTATTACCTGAATCTTGCTACTATTATTATTATCCCAATTAATGTACTTTCCACTGTTGTATCTTGCTAATTATGCTATCTTTTGTTTCCTCCCATGTCTTCTGCTGCCATATCTACCTCCTTCTTAACCCACATTCCTAGACAGTTCACATTCTAATGACCCCATAGGAAAGGACAATTCTGTACTAATTCATAGGTTGGTATGTCATAAATGACTATGGCTTAGGCTTATTATTATTAATTTTATAAAAAGCAATTTTCTGTTATTTTCTTAGTAACTCAAACATGATGGGAACACCTCTTGCCTAATTGGTGCTGTATAATATTATATCATCAGCAAACATTGCTGTTTTTTATTGTCTACCAAACCATTTGTATCCACATATATGTGATTTATGAATTTTACTAGCCAATGGTTCTACGTACATTCCAAACAGTAAAGAGGAAAGAGGACAAAGCAGTCTAAAAGTACCCTTCCTAGCACTGGATCCACTGATAAATGACTATCAGATCTGTCCATCTTTCTTGGAATCCAAATCAAGCCATCTCTCTTTATGAACTCCCAGTAAATCCTATCAAATGCTCTTCCCCCATCTAGTCCTGTTAATATAAAATGTTCCACGTTCCTTTCTGCATTTATCTGAATCATTGATGCTGTGTTCATATTGGTGTAGGTTTGTCTGCAGCCAATAAAGTTACACTGGTATAGGCAAATGATATTTGTGATAAATTAATTAGAACTTTTCAACTAAAGTGATCATAAATAGTTATAATCACGTCTCAGCACTGATATTGGCCTATAAAATCCTATGCCTGCTGTCTTCTTGCCTTCCTTATATATTACTTCTGCAGTCGCTTTTCTCCATAAGGCTGGAATACCACCTCCTCCCTCAAGATAATTAAGCTCCACAGTGTTCTCCCAAGCTTCTTCCCATGTAGTCTCTAAACCTCTACATGTATCCCATGCCTACCCAGTGATTTCCTTTGCACGTGGGCCTTAACTGCCAAATTAACTTCTGTCATAATTTGTATCAGTTTTTTCCTGTCTTTTTCTGTTATCTGGGGGAGTTCTGTGCAAATATATTTTAACTTTTTTTCTCCATACCTCTTCTGCTGACATTTCTTTTGTAAACAAGAGCATAATATTTTTAATACCTCTAAGATATTGCCCACTTCTGTCTCCATTTTCTCTCTTCTGTGTTCCATAATTTTGCCATAAATTCCTCTAATTTTTGTTTCTGTGTAAGAAAATGCATTTTTAGGGTTGGTATCAAAATATATGGCATTAAAGACTGTCTGAACTCACTTCAGGTGTCAATGTATTGAGGTGTTCTAGCTTCTTCAAACCTATCTTGCTCCTCCTGGTTCAATGCCCCATGTCTTCTGTATACTTTGTTAACTAACTCCAAGCTTTCCCTATGCCTTGGCTTTTCCCATTCATTCTTTTCTCTAATGTTTACCAGTGTCCTAATTTTGATGTTTAATCTTTCCCATTTCTCGGTCAAGTCCATTTTTGCTGCATCAGTTTGAGAGCTCTCTTCTGATAATGTGCCTATTATCCATTTCTTGACATCATATTTTTCAGTAAGTGCACAGGGAACCTCCAATATTTATCTCTTCCTTTTATCCCATCCTTATTTAGTTGTAGTTTTATGAGGACATGAACACACAATAAAACAGGATGAGTCTCATAGTGTTTTATCAGATGTTTATCTTCCATTCTCATTTAAAGTCTGTCTTGCCTAGCATAGATGTTTGTTATGTTGTTTGGAAAAGTATATGCATTCCCTCCTCATCTAATTAGCCTTTATTTTGCCTAGTAATTCAAAGCTTTTAAGATGTTTCCCCAGTAACCCACCCTCCAGTGATATTTTATGTCTCCTTCGACTTCCTGTCACATCCTGTCACTTTCACAAGTCAAATTCTAGCCATTGCCTATAACTAAAATTCCTTTGTGAAAGTTCAATATTGCCCCATGATCTCTTTCAGTTCAACAATCTTTACTTTTGGTGTTATGCACATTTAGGCAATTGTTATTCTCCTCTCAGCAACCTCTTAATATTATGCAGTTAACCACTTATCATCTCTTTAATTTTCTGCCTTCATATTACTATTTTTGCCACTATTATCACTCCTCTTTTTTTACCCTCCATTGTGTTTGAACAATATCTGTTCCTTCCACTTTTTTAACAAACTTTTATGTTCATTCTGGCGAAGATGCATCTTGTAGCAAAATGTTTTGTGCATTACTTTTAAACGTGTGAGTTAGTACTCTCTATCTTTGCCATTAGTCAGTTAAACCACAGGCATTCCAAGGAATAACCTTCAATGTTGCCATCACTTAGAAAACCTTAAGTTCCATTCTGATTTTGAAAAAAATCCTTTTTTATAGATCTAAATGGAAGCAACTTGTATTGCATTTAATAGCACTGTTATCTTAAATTAACTTATTTTTAAAGCTTTAGATACGCCATACCTATGTTTATGCTGACATAAGAATGAAAGTAATAACATGCTAATGGTCTTTTCTTCCACTGAAAACCTCATGCATGTCTTCTATAACCTGAAATTATTTTCAGTGATACTGTTGTTCCTGCTCCATGATGTTACCCCTTGAGCTACTGATGACTGGTCCACATTTTGCCTTTCTATTTCTATTGTTAAATTAAGCTATTTATATTGCATTTACTTCTTTTAATACATTTCTTGGGGACTTACCATTAGTGTACCCCTAATTCTTTCAGTTGTATTTTCCCCTTTAGGTAGTTCTGCTGATAATAATAATGCAAATCAAATAACCAACATGAAACCTCCATCATTGTCTAATGTCATTTCTCCATTGTTAGTTTTCCATTTTCTTTAGGCAACTTCCCTTTGACTTGCTGCCAAGATCCAGCCATGACATGCCTTGCAGGGTTGAACTGATTCTCCTAGTATACTACCTCACACTCTTTTGCCTGTCCATCATTTTTTCTGGAATAGTAGGAAGGGCTTTGATAGGAATCTTTCCTCTGTTTGATGTTTTCTTAAGAATCACTTGCATTTCCCTTTGATTTATTAAGGTTTGTATGTAATGTCATATTATGATCCCTTCTGTAATTTTTTATGTAAGGTTTTGAAATTGAACTGTTATTATATTACTGGATCTTTTCTCTTTTGGTTCCTTCTTGTTTCCAGTTGGTCTCTTCCAGAAAACAAATGTCAATAAATAAATAAATAAGACATCATGCCCTTGCATGTTGCTCTGTACTGCAGTAAACTTTTCTACTGCTTTGGCTGCATCCAAATAGATTTTAAAGCAGTGTGGACAACTTTCTGGATTGTAGGGTATAAAAATCTAACCCTCAGCCCAGGCAGATTATATTTCCTTCTTGCTGGTAAAAATGTATTTCTTCTAGCCAGCATCAAACCCAAATAGCCACTGTCTACATATTTTCTTGTTTCAACTAGTTTCAAAGAGGCTTCTTACTGCCACAGTTTTGCAAGGATCAATTCCTTTTGCTGGTATGATTGTAGTTTGAAAATACCTCTCACCCTCTTACATCAATAAATCTGGACAAAGCCACAAATAATTGAGGGGGGGGGAGGCACAGGCCCCAAAATAAAGACACTTTTTAAATATTGCTCTTACAAACTTAGAGAGTTGATAGACTAACTGGTTTTGCATTAGCATGAGTTTTCTAAAGGATATGAAGTCTGAAACTCAAATGTCTGCCATTATTTTTCTACTTCAGTCCTCCGTGATTTGCCAGTAATTTGCCAGAAAACCAGAATTTTATGAGAAATAGGCGAAAAATATGAGGCAAAAATCTGGACATTCTATGAAAATCTGGACAGTTGAGTGGTATGAGTTTGACTAATATTGGTCATAGGATTTTCCTGATTTGAATTATTAGAAGTTATATTTTGTGAGACCATTTTATCTCTAGCTCCTGAGATGGAATCTCAGTCCACTTATACAGTCAGCCATGAAATCTTTACAGCTCACTCTCTCACCTTTTTTCTGGGAGTGCTGTAAATTTTAAATATTCTCTGTTGCTCTAATCTTCTAGTTCTGCAAGTTTCTTTGGTATATCCTCCTGCTTTGTTACATATTATATAAATATCTCTTTCATTTCTTTTTCTGCTTTCTGCGCCTTCCATCACTACTATTTTTTTGTTGTAAGTTTTAGTAATCTCATTCAGGATGCCACTGATTTTAAAGACTCCACTACGTATTTTGCTAATTTTCTTTTCCAATGAAGTGATGACCATTTCAGAAAAAAAAGCTTGTTATGCCATCTTCCTGAGTCAGTGTTTTACCCACTTAATTAAATATAGATGTATATCTAATGCTTTTAATTTGTCACGTGTCAGTAAAGTCAAGATAAGAAACACAAAGTCATTCTTTTATAAAGTGCTTCTGTTAACTTTTCAAAGGATTCTACAAGATTTAGAAGGCAAGCTCTCTTTGTAACAAAACCATAGGTCCCTTCTGTCATTTTTGATAAACTCCATTATGAATCCGTCCATGATTTTATAAAGAATACTGGTCTGGATGATGGGTTTTAAAATTGTTTAGGGCTGTTGTGATCTTTCTTCCATTGGGAAATGGTACCATTTTGGGCTTTCACTATAGACTAGAAATATGTTTACTGCTATGAAATCCCCAAAATATTTCATGTCCTGATAAAATGGATTACTTGTTTGGGATTAATGGTGACTTTGTGAGATACAATTATTTTTTTTTCTTTCGGCTTTTCCCGGTTAGGGGTCGCCACAGCGGAACTCCGGTCCGCTAATGATTGGCAGTCGATTTTTACGGTGGCGAGATGCCAGCCCGACACACATGAAAAAGGGAGTCATTAAAGGACAGATAATAAGATTGAGTAGATTAACTTCTAACAATGAAGTTTTTCAAAAAGAAGTTTCATTTCTAAGACTACTTTTTCTAAATAGAGGGTATGATTTAGACTGGGTAAGAAAAATTGAACGTGAAGTTAAGCTATTAAGAAGTGGGGTTGCTAAGCCTATTTTGCATTCTAAGGATGTGATGGTTGGTCCAGTGAATCACAAAAGAGAAACAAATGAATACAACATTTCATTTCCTACACCAATAGTTAGTGAAATGTGGCACATTAAACACATAATAGAGAACAATTGGAGAATAATACTTGGTAACAAGAAGTTAGTGACTATATTAGGGATGGCACCAAGATTTACTTATAAAAAAACAATTAACATTAAGTACATGTTAGAGTCTGGAAAAGAGAAAAGTGGCAGCACTAACCGTTTATGTACCAATAAAAAGGGTACTTATAGTTGTACATTGTAAACAGTGTAGGTTTATAAGCAATTCATCTTTTGTCACAATAGGGCACTCTAAAGAGATTTTTTTGGGCCAAAAAGTATTATAACTGTAATAGTGATTATGTAGTTTATGTAGCCACTTGTTTACCATGTAAAAATTACTATACTGGCAAGACTAAGAGAAGTCTCAAACGTAGGATATATGAACATTATTTGGCAATAAAGAAAAAAGACAAGACAAATGCATTAGCTAGGCACACATTGTCATGTAAAGAATTCAAGAAGTTTGAATTTTTCATCTTAGATAATGTGGAGAAGGCTTTATTCGCTGGTGATTTAAACAATGTGTTGGAATGTAAGGAAGCTTTTTGGCAATTGTTGCTGGGTGCGGACAAAGCACCAGGTTTAAATGAAGTCATAAATTTAAAATGCTTTTAATGTATAGATAAAACACCAATATGTTAAATTCAAGGATTTTAGTGATGTGCACACACATTTAAAAACATGTACATGCTGTTTTAAAATATAACAAATATTTTTAGTATTTTTAACATCATCGTTACTAATTGGTATGTTTTGTCATTTCCTGTATATAGTAATTAATTAATTATAAAAGGAAGGGGTAGGTATGTAAGTGTTGTTTCTGAAGAAGTTCACAGTATTAGAAAGTGAATGAAAGCGCTAATCCATATAGTCCGAGTTTGGCTTTTTGGATACAAGTTTACAGCTGGGTGTTCCAAGTTTTTTTTCAATTTAAAACATGTTCCCTTCTCCAAGGATAGGTGAGCTGATACTGGATGCTCACTCCCATCTTCCCTGGCAAATTCCTATAGGCATCTGAATCACTAATCAAATCAGGTCACATGCTCCATACTAAGGGCCTTATCCTGCTATATCATGGAGCTGGCCCTGCTCCATATTTAGGGCTTTATTCCTCTATGTCATAGAGTATGGCTTAATTTAACTTGTTTTTAGTGTTCATTGACAACAAATATACAACCTGTGCTAACCATCTATGGCTAAATGAAGGTCAGGAAAGAATTTGAATCAATTTAGTGATTTAATCACACACACACACATACATACACACACACACACACACACACACACACACACACACACACACACACACTCACATGTACACAAATTCCATAATAGTGGATATCACCAACCATGAAAATTAGAACTTTAATGAATAAAAACAGGAAATAATCACACTATATACATATATATATATATATATATATATATATATATATATATATATATATATATGTCTACTTCATTTTATCGAAAGACCATTTGACCTCAACCCATTTGATCGAAATTTCATTTGATCGAAAACCAGTATTCAAGGCATAAAACTGGGATTTGTCCCCCTCCCCAATGTCGTGCAACCCTGAAGTTGGTATATATAGTTAGGGGGGTACAACCCCCCCATATTGGGGTGTGGGTGTGGAGGGCGAAGCCCCACACGTAGTTTCCTTTAAAAGAAGAAAATAAAACAAACCCCCCCCACACCCCCTCTAACTATACATACCAACTCCAGGGTAGCACGACATTGGGGAGGGGGACAAATCCCTGATATCTGCCTTGAATACTGGTTTTCGATCAAATGAAATTTCGATCAAATGGGTTTAGGTCAAATGGTCTTTCAATCAAATGAAGTAGACCCATATATATATATATATATATATATATATATATATATATATATATATGTGTGTGTGTGTGTGTGTGTGTGTATATATATATATATATATATATATATATATATATATATATATATATATATGTGTGTGTGTGTGTGTGTGTGTGTGTGTGTGTGTGTGTGTGTGTGTGTGTGTGTGTGTGTTTGTTATGGCTGTATGTCATTTCATCCAAAACTCAACTTATTGAAACACAGTTTATCTAAACTCATTCCATCTAAACTAGCAAAACTTAAAAAAAAAAATGTTATTTTGCACCTCCAAACTAATTTCCTTATTATCAAAGTAATAACAGGTAAAATTACTGAAGAATATCACTGGTTAAATGTGGTTAGATAAGTCCTTTTCAATGACATTTGATTACTTAAAGCAATAGAAAAGTTGAATGACATCTGTATATAAAACATGGATGTGTGTGTGAGTGTTTGCGTGTGTGTGTGTGTGTGTGTGTGTGTGTGTGTGTGTGTGTGTGTGTGCATAAATATATATATATATATATATATATATATATATATATATATATATATATACACACATATATATATATATATATATATATATATATATATATATATATAAATCGTCATATATATGGATCTACCTCCTTCCCACAAAAACACATTTCATCAAATCTAAGTTGAGCGACTCCGCTTCTCCGAAACGCCGTTCCATCGAAAGCACAGACTGCTAAAATCCTTTCCCTGTGAAAGGAACCACTTGGCCACCATGGTGACCTTTGCCCATTCATCAATATAGTGCGATCTCAGAGTTGGTATATTTAAGTAAGGGGGTGTGGGTGGCGGCGCCCCCCACTTGGGTGGGTTTAGATTTGGTTTGTTTAGGTTTTCTCCATGGTGGCCAAGTAGTTCCTTTCACATGGAAAAGATTTCGGCATTGGAGTAAACTTATATGCTTTGTGTTTTATTTAGTTCTCTATGTACTTCTGGTGGAGTATAGTAAGTGTTAGTATGCTGTAGTTTTTTTTTTTTTTACTCAAATTATTTTTATTTTGATGAAATAACACAATAATTTAATACATTCATAACATTCAATAACTATTTACAGTATTTACATTCAGCCTGACAAAAAGGATTCAGATAAAAACATTTGTAGTTAAATAATAAGTTAATATATATAATATGATAGGAAGAGTTTGGTTCCATCTGTAGGGTATCAATCAAATTCAAAACTTTCCTCCATGGACTATTAACCAATGGCTTAGGAAAAGTTCTTAACTCTTTAGTTCTTTTCTCCATTAGTATGCATTTCTTCAGTGATGATAGGAATTCCTCCATTGCGGGTGCTGCATTAGAGTTCCAGCTTCTAGTTATAAATTTTCTGGCTATTGCTAACATTATCCACAACAAATACAGGTCATCTTTCTTCATATTATTACTATTAACAACATTCAATAAAATTAAAGACTTTGTCAAAACAAATATATCAGTATAAATAGTTTGAAGAAATTTGTTAATCTCATTCCAGTATGATTTAATATTAGTACAGTCATAAAAAATATGAGACCAGTCAGCATTAGTGGACAGATGACATCTCCAATATAACTCACTGTTTGAAGGGTTCATTTTTGAGAGTTTCTCAGGTGTCAAAAAGGATCTGTGCAGAAATTTCCAATGAAAAATCCTCAGAATTTTGAGTAAGAAGTTAGTTTAACTGAAAATAAAATGTTTGTTTTATCTTCCATTGATAATTTGATACTTGAAACCCTTTAGTTAGGTATTGCCAGTAAGAATCTTTAGGAGCCATCTTATAGACAATTAAAGTGTTATAGCATTGGGAGGGTGGCCTAATGGTTAAGTTGTTTGCCTTAGAAACACAAGGTACAGGGTTTGAATCTCACAGGGGATAATTGGCTAGGCTTAAAAAAATGGCTCACAAGGACAGTTAGCCTAATATTAATCTATGAATCTATATAGATATGATAATTCATTCTTAGCATTGATATTATTATATAAAATTCCAAAAATCCAGTTTATAATTTTTGGTATGGTTTTGAAGGATGAGTTATGTATTATTCTACACAGATCCTCAGTGTATGCTGTGACACTCTGAACAACCAACCTGTCATTAGGGGATAGGCCATAGGTTGACAATATACTTTGTGTGTTCAAAGCTTGTTGGTTTTCAATACATTGCAACCAACAAAATAGGTTATTATTTTCCCATAAACCAAAAATTTATCTATGTTTTATCAGGGAAATCCCTTGTAGTAGTAAATAGTATTAAAAATCAATGCCACAGTTTTATATCTAAATTTGTGTTAATTCATTTTCTAAACACATCAAAAATATTGTTTATTAGTGTTAGTTTAGTTAATTTTGTTGTACTATACTATAAATCTAAACTTAAATAGTGTCATATCTTATCTTTGTCAGTTACCAAAGCATTCTTTGATGAATAATTTTCATTCATTAGTATAATGGAGTGTAATTGTTTCCAATTGGAAGAGTATCTAGGATTTATCCAATTCATCACTATTTTACTTATAGATGGCTTTATATAAGTGTCAGTCTCTGGGAATTTTAACCCCCCCCTTGTTTCCATTTTCTGATATGATGGGAATATGTCATTCTGTTTCTTTTGGGGTACCATAGGAATTTCGTCAGAGTTGAAGATGACTTCTTTAAGGATTTTCTTTCCTGGTGTAAGTATAAGGGTTTGTGCTATATATAATATTTTAGGTAACAAAACCATTTTTATCAGTTGTAACCTATCATCAAATGTTATAAACAAATTATTCCATTTGCTTATTAATGTCTTGAGTAAGTATATGGCTTTAGCATAGTTAAGCTGTAAGGTTTCCTCTATATTTTGCCTAGGACTATTCCTAAATAGTCTAACAAATCTGCGGTGGTGGTGCTGCTGTAGCGTTGTCACCTCACAGTAAGACGTTGACCGGTTCGACTCTCAGCTAGAGCGTCTTCTGCGTGGAGACATGCGTGAATGGGCGTAACTTTGTTGAAGGTTGTGCGTCAGGGCTGGCAACTCAGCACGTAAAAATCAACTGCCAATCATTAGTGGACCGGAGTTCAGCTGTGGCGACCCCTAACCGGGAAAAGCCGAAAGACACAACAACAACAACTATTCCTAAATAGTCTAGAGTTGAAACTTGGTTTCCAATAATACAATGAAATGGAACCTGTATGTTCTCTTTTTTTACTTAATAATAAATATTTTGATTTAGATTTGTTGAAGGAGAGTCCTACGATTTTTTTGGAAATTTGTTGTTACTATATCCACTTCACCTAACACTTCCTTAGGGTTGGGTAAGGTAAGTAAGACATCATCAGCAAACATCATTATTTTAGAAATATATTGGTCATATATATTTATACCTCTTATCTTTGGGTTATTACGTATTAAAATGGCAAGTATTTCTATGGCCAGAGCAAACTGGATAGGGGACATAGGACATCCTTGTCTAGTACCTCTAGTGATTTGGATTGCTTTGAAAGTAAAGGGACCTAATTTGACATATGTTAGATTATTTTCATAGATTTTCTTTATCATTATTATAAAAAAGGGGGGGATCAAATAACTGTAAGCCTTTATACAAATAACCCCAATTTAAGGAGTCAAAGGTCTTTTGAATATCTAGACCTATTGTCAATGCTTCATAGTTTCCTCTATTGAGGTAATCTATCAGAGTTAATACTCTTTTAATATTATCCTGTGTATGCCTGTTATGTATGAAACCAGTTTGGTCTTCATTAATTATTTTAGATATGGGTATTTTCAATCTATTGACCATAATTGACATAAATAATTTATAATCACTATTCAACAAAGAAATCGATCTATATGAGTTGCAATGATTAGGGTCCTTATTCTCTTTTAATATAGAGGAAATTAGAGAATATCTTCAAAAAGGAAAAATATTTGCTAATGTTTGAACTTCAAGAAAGGTTTTATGTAGGAGAGAGATTATAGAAGAAGGGAACAATCTATAAAGTCCGATAATTAAGCCATCTATTCCAGGTGCTTTATTAGACTTACTTTCTTTAATCCCATCTATAATTTCCTTTTGAGAAATAGGTTTTTGTAGATCTAACTTAAGTTCCTCAGGAACTCTTGTTATGTTGGGAACTATATTCTCTAACTTCTCACATTCATTTGTACTTATTTTATCTTTATGATGCTCTACATAATGGTAATTAAAAGCCTCCAGAATGTCCCCTATGTCTGAGACTATTTTCCTTTTCCCTTCATGAAAGATACTATCAATGTTATTAATTTCTGATTGTATCTTAACTTTCATAGACAGGTTATGAAGATGCTTAGGAGAGGTAGTATAAGAATTTAATTTTAGTTTTTCCATAGCTAAATTAGTTTTATGGGATACTATTTCATTGTATTTCTTATTTGCTTCTTCTATTTTCTTATTATTGTGTGTAGCAATTAAGTTTTTATTAGATTTCAGAGATAATATTTGATTTTGGAGTTGCTGTAACTTTGAGTCCCATTCTTTAATTTTATTTTTGTACCAGCTAATGGTTTTACAATATAGATAGGCCTTAAGAGAATCCCAAACCATAATTGTGTTTGCTTCAGGTTTATAATTAATCTCTAAGAAAAGCTGAAGTTCAGAAGTTATCCTAGATTTAAAGTCTTCAATTTTTGTGATATATATGAAGGAATCCTTGAAGTAATAATTAATTGATTGAATTCTAAGTGTATTGTTAACAACAGGGAATTATGATCTGAAAAGGGACAAGGTTGTATTGAAAAAAAAATCAAGATTTTAGAATAAAGATTTTGTGAGATATAAATTGTATATATTCTAGTTTGGGTACCATGTCTATAGCCCTGGTGTGAGAACAGTAAAGAATTTGGTCCCAAAGCATTAGAGGTATCTTTTAATTTAAACATTTCTGTCCATTTTTTTAACTGTTTGGCTGAGGACAATAGTCTAAGAGATTTCCTATTGGTAGTCTTTGTAATATCTGTGATACAATTGAAATCATCTCCTAGTATAATATTACCTTTAAAAGTAGTTGTAATAAAGTCTAAGTGTTTCTTAGCTAGTCTAACCCCCATACCCGGGAACCAGTATAAATTAACCAGGGTCCAAATTCTATTATTAAACTTAAGTATAACTAAGGCCATGAGTCCATCATTATCTACGTTTGTAAATGATTTGGGGATTTAAGAAAGCCTTTTTCCATAGAATTGTTACTCCTCTAGTCTTATTTTTATAAGATGATTGAGCAAGTATTGTGTATTCCTTAGGGTCCCACATAAATGTGTCATTTATTTTAAAGTGCATCTCTTGGAGAGAAACTACTTGTTTAGTTCAAGATACCTTAGTAGGTTGGCTCTCTTACATGGGTTATTTAAGCCATTAGTATTTAAGGATATCAAAGTTAAATCCATATCAGAATTCTTTAAAGATAACAAATAATAAAAGAACTTGTATAACAGAATCCTGTTTACATAATACTCTTCCTGAAAAGACAATAGAATATCAATTGTTGTATTTCTATTTATGTCAATCCAAATAACTTTCCCCATAAAAGATAAAAGTAAAACAATTTTGTCAGGCATTTCAAAACTAGAAAAACAGTTGAATAACAAAAAAATTGCATGTTTCACTGTGATATAAACTTTAATACACTCTATACATGGAATGAGATACATTCCTAGTCTAGCAAACAAAACTAAATCTGCTAGACTACCGATCCCAACCATCAACCTTTGTTGGTTCGAGTCCATGAAAACAAAGTAAAAAATTGAGAATATATTATAAATTAAGAGAAAAATAGTAGTGAGATGAGTTACATACACTATTATTAAAAACATTAAACATGTATACAGTAAGTATTCACTAAGGAAGCAAGAGACATATTAGGATATATATAATCTCAATTTAGTGCTCAATAGACTAAGGAAACATTAGCTCTATCAGCAATCTAAACAATTACCCAAAATACCTAAGCATGTCATCTGTATTAGTTCTAATAAAAACTTCAAAATGGCAGAACAAATCAAAGAATCGTATAGCATTTGTATTTACTTGCCCTCTGAATAAATCTTACCATGACAAACTCCCACTAAATAAAAACTTCATGAGAATTGGGTGTTAGCACATAGTGAGTGTGTATCATTCCCAAAAGATGTTAACATAGATTTCTAGAAGTATTCCATTAGACATATCTGTCCTTAATTAACTCCTAAACGTTTGGAATAGCAGATGTTTAAATAACTGACTAAAATCAATAATAATTAACTGTCATCAGTTAAAATGACAAAAAAGACAAAATTAAGATAGAGATAGCTGTAAATATCTACCATAGTAATAGGGTAATACTGAAGCTCATAACTTGTTTGTTGTGTTATCACAAGTCATAGATATTACTGAGCTCTTTCCCTGTCATAAAGTGCGAACATACTAAAAAACATGACTTTATAATAACTGAAAACATGGCATCTGAAATATAAATAATATCTAGGATACAATAAGGAAATCAACATAGTAAATGCAAAGTAATTATAGTTCAATCAAAATTATTCATATATATATTTGTTAGGATTTAGTATGGTGTTTGAGTATCCTTACAGTTATTACCATTAGTCATAAGCATTTCCTGTAAATGTATAAGCCTATACTAAACACTTGCTAACTGCATAGGAAAGTTATTTATAAAGATCTGTTTATAAAAAAACTCCAGTGTATTCACTAGAAATAGTGGCTATAATTAACTGTTTACAAGAAAAAATAACATTTCTGTATATATTTGATCACAAAATATAGTCACTATTATAAAAGGGAAACATGAATATGTTTGCAGACGGTGTAGCTCATAATTCTTGTAAAAGAAGCCTACTATGCTATATTAACCAATCAGAGACTTGACATTCACAATTAGGCTTGCATGTATACATTAGATGTAATGTAATCTGATCTGCATGCATAGAATGCATGCTGTCATGAGCTAAGTAAAAAAGCTTCACTTCTTAAATTTCAAACTGACATTTTCCCATACAGCACGTTACACAGTACAGTTTCCTGACCTCACCTTAACTGTATCACAAAGTCTGCTTATTTACAGTAACAAATGCAAAGTTAAACTGTCAGATACTTCCAAACAGTAAAATAACATTCAATGCCAATGAGAGAGAAAACAGTACTAAAATTAAACTGCAGGAAACATAACTTGTAACCATTTAAAAACCTTGTGCCATAAAACATACAAGCATATAACTGTCAGAGAGACCCAATTTATGTCAAAAGCCGGTAAACAGCTTTTTGTTCACACAGGTACCAATATATATTCTGAAACAATCAGAAGTCATAAATATTAGAAAACTAGTTAATATATACTAAATCATAGATATGCCCTGATGTTATGTTGTCCACCTCGCCTTCCTTCTTTCTAGTTGGGTTCAGAGCCAATCACGGCTCCAACTCAGCCACTTCTAAAGCTTGAAGAGTCCTTACTGGCTCGAGGCTAACCCCTATCCCAGCATGCATAGTGGTAGCTAACCAGATCTCGTTTGCCACTTGCAGCATTGAGATTGTGTTCTGCTGGCTCAGGATAAGTAGTCTAAATTTTCATCAAAATTGTTGTTTGCTCAGGTTTAATTTGTATTATTAGTTAGAGTTTAACTGTCTTATTACCCCTATACTCGTTACAGTTGTTGTTTGTGCTTATAGGCCGTCGTTTCCTCTCAGGCCTGTTTTTTCGGTGTTTTGTCAGTGGCCCGTTTTTACTTCAGGGTTGTTATCTTCCCTTCCCTCCTTGCTTCTTAGGGAAAAGGCCATTTAAATTAGAGACTTTCTCCCTTTGGGAGTTTTAGCCACTTAATTTAGGGGCTACCCCCTCTTTATGTTCTTCCCTCTTCAAAAAAAAAAAAAAACTCTTTCCTTTAGTACATTCTTTTTTGTGTGTAATTATGCCTATAGAGTCTACAAAGCAGTCATGCTTTAAAAATGTGACTCGTGTTGCCAAAAAATGTCCCTTACGGATGGGCACAGGAGTTGCATCTACTGTTTAGGTGCGGTCCACCTTCAAGATTTGTGCTCTGTGTGTCATGCTTTCACTGCACGAGTGTTACAGGAAAGGCGCAACAAGTTGATCCTGAGAGGGTTGTTAAAACCTCAGGTTGAGGTTGCTTCGGTTACTCAGCTTCCAAACTCTAACGATAAACAAGCTTCTCTGTCGGCTCCACCTTCGGTGCCGACAAAGGTAAAATCTAAATCTTCGGATCCTTCAGAGGGGATTGTTGGCTCCGAGGATTCCTCTGTTCCAGTGAATCCATATGCGGCTTTGGAGTCATCCTGGACTCATAAGAGGTTGAGATCTCCTTCCTTAGACCTGGTGAGATCTGTGCCTCAGTCACCTCTGTTATAATCAGAAGCAGTTAGTCAATGGTCCTCGGCCCACTCCTCTCGATCATCCAGGAGTTTATCAGATGATGATGTGGAGAGAGTGCTGAAGAGGCTACTCAAGGCACGAGTATTTGCTCAATTGCTGTCAGGGTCAGACCAGAAGGAAGTGACTCTATTGTCTGGTCCAGCCCCTGTCTTGTTTCTCTGACTGTGTCCAGTTTGAAGCCAGAGTGCATGGAGATAGTAGCAGTGAAACTGTAGGTTCCGATGACTCTTGCTCTGTTGGTTCCGACAATCATTCCAACCTCCTTGACAGTCCGCTCCATCAAAAGTTCTGGGTGCCGAGATTCCCTCATTGGCTCTGAGGGGGGAGGTGCCATTGGACCCTTGTCTCTCCCTCTCAGAGCTTCGTGCAGGTGAGTTTGGCTCCCACATCTGCCTCAGAGCCATCGCCTTCAGTGCGGAGAAGGTCTTCAGGCTCCTCTGAGTTGGAGCCTCCCTCTGTTCCATACAGCAGTGCCTTCTAGGTGATGAGGAGTGTGCTGCCCACCGAGACAGCCCTACCCTTGGCTCCACTGGCTCCGTCCCCATCGTTACCTGTGTCTGTCTTGTATCCTTCTCTCCATCCCAAGCTTAGGGGAACCTATGCCCCCGGACGCCCCACTGGACGACCCCCTCTTCTTCCGAGACCTCTCCTGAGCATGCCTCAGAAGAGGTTCCCAGGAAGAAAAAATGTAAGAGGAAACATGTAGACTCCATCACCTCTGACATGGACTTGGATGACTCAGAAGGGTCCCCATTGTCCTCCTCTGAAGATGTCTCATTCTCAGACATTCTGGAGATCTTTAGACAGAGGGGAAACTGGAAGTCCCTTGCCCCTTCTGAGGATGAGTTTGTGTACCTGGACACATTTGGTTCCTGACCTTCCACCTCTTGGGTGTCTCTGGCTTTCGGCCCACTTTTGGCTGTCATGAGTTGAAAGGCCTGGAGTGCTCCAGAGTCCATGGAGCCTGTTCCGAGAAGTCCAAACAAATTTATGACTGCACCAGATGACAAGTCCTTCCCCTCCAAAGGCATGCCAGTTGATGCTATGGTGGTGGCAGAAGCCACCAAGAAGGAACTTGCAGAGACTTCCTCTTCTATCCATCCTCCAAACAAGGAGTTTAGAGCCATGGATAGGTATGGGAAGCATGTTTTCGCTTCAGTGGCCTTTAATCTTCAGCCGCTGAACTACTTGATGCATTTTACACGGCTTCAGGGGGATCTCCTTAAAGAGTTGGGAGATACCCTCCAGGATCCTTCAGCTGAGGGAGTGGCTTCCAAGTCGGCTAACCAGCTAGCGACCTTAACCTCCATTGTCAACTCCTCCATGCGCTTTATTTCTTATGCAGCAGATGGAGCGAGCAGGGCTGCAGGCACAGGAGCAGCTCTTCACAGGCACGGAGCCCTTCAAGGCCTCCTTTATGAATGCCCCCTTTGATGGCTCAGCTTTGTTCGGGCTGAAAGTTCGAGAGACTCTTACCAGGAGTGAACGTGATGGCAAAACTCTCTCCTCCGTAGGAGTCCATTTTTCCACTCCATTATGGCCTTATCCCAAAGGCCAAAAGATTGGGAAAATGTGGTTCTGTAAATCCCAGGGAGCTTCGCCGGACACTTGTGGAGACAATTCCCCCAGAAGCAGAGGGGAAATGATAATGGGAGATGCTGACTTTGCGGCGGGGGGGGGGGTCCGCAACAGGGCAACAGGAATACATTCTCTGCCAAACCCTTTTAGAATCCCTGAAGAACTGCCCAGCTGCTCACCTCTGGAGGCAGTCAGGGGCAGAATTTCACTGTACCCAAGAGCCTGGCAAGATATAACAGAAGACAAATGGGTACAGTGCATAATAACCAGGAGTTACAAAATTTCCTTCTCCTAAGATCCCCCAAGAAGTCAAAAATTAACAATCCCAGATGTTCTACCCAATATTCGGGATCAAGCAGCTGTAGAAGTAAAAACTTTGCTGCAAAAAAGAACCATTCAGGAAGTCCCCGCAGACCAGATAGAATCTGGAACTTATTCAAGGTTCTTTTTAGTTCCAAAGAAGACAGGGGTCTGGAGACCTATCTTGGATCGCAGCAAGTTAAACAGGTCAGTAAAGAAGACCAAGTTCCGGATGATGACACTGCAGTCCATTCTACCCTTTTTGGGTCAGGATGATTGGAAGTGCTCTATCGATCTCCAGGACTCGTACTACCACATAAAAATGGACAGGTGGTCCAGGAGACATTTACGCTTCTGGCTGAGAGACAGTCATTATTAGTTCAGAGCTCTGCCCTTTGGCCTCACCACAGCCCCCAGGGTGTTCACCAAATGCATGGCAGTAGTCACGGCTCACCTGAGATGTTTGGGATTCCAGGTGTTTCCTTATCTAGAATGGCTCCTCAGTGCCCCACCAAGCATCATCTCCTAAGGGCCAGCAACCACACAATTCACACTTGTGCATGCCTAGGAATCACAATAAATTACGAAAAATCTGCCTTGTTGCCCTCTCAATATATTACTTTCATAGGCACTCAGCTAAACACAAGAGACATGATAGTCAAGCTTCCACAAGAAAGGGTGCTTGCCATTAGAGGTCAGGTGTCTCTTGTCTTATCAAAATCAAAGGTTCAGGCTCGATTTGTCCTGAAAGTCTTGGGGTTAATGGCGGCTGCCATTACTCTAGTTCCATTAGCCTTTTATCACATGAGGATCCTGCAATGACTCCTCTTCACTCAGTGGTCATATCAGGACTTGCCAATGTCAGACATGATCTTAATCACGGATACTTGCAAGAAAGATCTACAGTGGTGGCTCCACTCTCCTCTAGTCACTCTGGGCAGACCCCTTGTAGCCCCTCTTCCAGTAGCCACAGTGACCACAGACGCTTCCCAGATAGGGTGGGGGGGGGGGAATTACCTGGGTCAGACAGTCTAAGGAATTTGGCAACCTCACAAGTACCATTTACACATCAATGTCCTGGAGATGAGAGCGGTGTTACTAGCACTGCAAGCATTTCATGACTCTATCCCTTCGGGCCATATAGCAATTCAGATGGACAGCATGTGAGTTGGGTGGTACATCAACAAGCAGTGCGGAACCAAATCTTATCCTTTATGTCAGGAGGACTTCGGTTATGGCAATGGGTGATCTCCTCTCAGCGTTTTCTGGTTGCAACACGCATTCCGGGGAAGTCCAATGTGATAGCAGACAAGCTCAGCAGGGCAATTTTCATCCCCCATGAGTGGTCTCTGGAACAAGATGTGCCGGATATGATCTTCTGCAAATGGGGCCAGCCATGCTGCAATCTCTTTGCCTCTCATCTAAACAACAAATGCAGCAGCTATTTTGCAATAGTCCCCCCCCCCCCGGGACAGTCACCCAGAGATGCACTAGTCCAAGATTGGCCCCCCGGAGTTCTTCAGAAAGCAAAGTTGCTGAGTTGAAAGCTGATCCTCATTGCTCCGTACTGGCCTCATCAGATATGGTTCCCATTTCTATCACATTAACTAAAGGAGGAACCTTGGATTCTGGACCCGGTTCCGGACCTTCTGACACATCAGTTGGGCACTCTTCATCCTTCCATTTGAACTCTCAAGCTGACAGCTTGGTTTCTCCACTTCCGATCCTAGCCAGGCTCCCTAATATCTCTCTGATGGTTCAACATATGTTAGTCTCTTCCCATAAACCAACTACTAGGAAGCTTTACGCTAGCAAATGGAAGAGGTTCTCACTCTGGGCTAAACATAATAACATTGATCCTTTTACAGCTCCAGTTGCAAAAATGTTTGATTTCCTGGCTGAAACCTTCGAAAAAGGAGCAGCCGCTGCTATGGTTCGTGTTCAACTGGCTGCTATTTCTAACTTTCATGTGGGACTCCTAGGTTGTAATGTTATGTTCCATAAGTTATGCAAGGCCTTTTTGAAAGGTGCTACACTATTAAGTCCTCCTATCCGAGAAACTCTCCATCCTTGGGATTTAAACCTAGTACTAGCTGTTCCCTTTGAACCAGCTGCTTCTTGTCCTCTGAAGTTCTTATCATGGAAAACTCTCTTCTTGGTCGCAATTACATCAACTAGACGAGTCACCGAGTTACAGACACTTTCCATCCACCCACCTTAAATGATTTTTTCACAAGGATAGAGTATCTCTTAGGACTAATCCTTCCTTTTTACCAAAAGTCTGCTCAGACTGTAATCTGAATCAGTCAATTGAACTTCCTGTTTTCTTTCCAAATTATGGCAACAAGACAGAGTACAAATTACATCAATTGGATGTCCACAGGCAATTACGATTTTATCATCAAAGGACCAATGACATTAGAAAATCAGATCAGCTGTTTGTATCATTTTCTCAGAGCAAACAAGGCTCATCAGTTTCCAAAGTGACTCTTTCAAAATGGTTGTCCAGTACTATTACTTACACTTATGAGTCTCGGAATGTGTCAGTCCCAAGGAAAGTCAGGGGACATTCCACTAGGTCCTTGGCTACCTCCATAGCCTTTCAAGCTAAGCTTCCTTTAGATACTATTTGTGCGGCAGCAACATGGGCTACTCCCCATACCTTCATTACTCATTACAAAGTGGACATGGCTTCTCCCAACAGGGCATCCTTTGGTTCCACAGTTCTGAAGTCTCTCTTCCAGTGAGCCACCCAGGATTTAGGTGCTAGGGACGCTGTCCCAACCAGAAAGAAGGAAGGTGAGATGGACAACATAACATAAAGAAGTTATGTTCTTACCATAACGTTCTATGTTTGTTGTCCTTTATCTCGCCTTCCTTCTTGCATTCCTCCCCCCTTCCTGTATGATTGAGAGGAATTTGCCTTTTGGCTGATATGGCTGAGTATCCTTTACCTTTCAACCTTTGGTGTCCTCCTTGTCACCAGGTTTCCTTTTCCTGTTGGTACAAGGAGCCTTATTGTTTACTTACCTCTTTTATTGGTAATTTATAATTTTCCCTATATAGTGATCAGTTCTCACAAACGAGATCTGGGTAGCTACCACTATGCATGCTGGGATAAGGGGTTAGCCTCGAGCCAGTAAGGACTCTTCGAGCTTTAGAAGTGGCCGAGTCGGAGCAGAGATCGGCTCCGAACCCAATCAGAAAGAAGGAAGGCGAGATAAAGGACAACAAACATGGAATTTTATGGTAAGAACATAACTTATTTTTATCCCATGTATCCAAAACAGTTTTGATAAATTAATCTAAGCAGTGACTCTGCCTGTGTAATAACTCAGAAGAACATTTAGCAGGGCAAAGGGCTATATATTATTTGAAATAAAGCATGTCATCTTATGGTCATAAAAGCAAAGATAGCTTACTGTTCAATTATATCACTCAATAAACAAGTAATATTATACTAATATGCTATAAGCATAAACAGTTACTTAATTTGTATATGAACAAAAAAAGTATAGAAATGAAAAAGCAAAAAGAGAAAGAAAAGCAACAAGAAAAAAATTGTCATGACATACCTTACTTGAAGATTTAGCAAGTATAAAACAATTAAAGTCCAGTTGCAGTAGATGCTTTGAGATATTTAGTGGGAACAACAATCTTTGACTCAGTTTTTTGGTTTTTCTTTTTAACATCAGTCCAAGAAGATTTATCAGTAACTCTCTTCAGAGATGCAGATGCCCATTCCATATCTTCAGGTAAGGAAATAATGTTATTGTTTTTAATAAAGGCAGTGGCTTTCTCTAGGGCATTAAATGATCTCATTTCATTTTGATATAGAATTTTTATTCTGACAGGAAAGACAAGCTGAGTTTTGATGTTATTCTACTTTAACGGTTTTATTAATGGCCAAGCTTTTTTCCTCTGTTCCAAAACCCTGGTAGAATAGTCATTATCAAACCTAATTGGGTTTTGATTAAATTTTAATGGACTTTTCCTCCAGGCAGCTTTTAGGACCAACTACTTGTCCAAATAAGATAGAAATTTTATGACTATTGATCTGGGAGGAGTAGAGGAGGATGTTGACACTGGCTTTCCTAAAGCTCTATGAGCCCTTTCAATACCAAAGGACAGACCCTCCTTTAAATCTAAAATCTCTGGAATCCAGGTATTCAGGAAAGAAATATCTTCTCCTTCAGCTCTCTCAGGGATGCCAAAAATCCTTATTTTTAACCTTTACCCCGTTTTCCAGGTCATCCACTTTATTGAGAAGCCAAATGTTTTGTTTGATGAGAAAATCTTTCTGGCTTTCTTCTTCCATCAGTGTTCCATCAAGATCATTCAGGGATGCTTCTAAGTGTGTTATTCTGGATTGATAGTGCTGTATAAGTTCCTTGAGAGAATTGGTTTGTTTCTGGCAATTTTCCTTGAGGTTTTGTAAATTCTCCTTAAAATCATCCATTTTTCGTGAGAGTTCTTGTAGAGCAGATGTCACAAGCTGCATTTCTTTTTTTAAAGCCATGTCAGAATGAGAAGTATTTGAAGCGCTCATCTCCACAAATTATATATTCTCCTTTATAATTTGACAGGATTAAAACTTTCCTAAGTTCACCAAAGTTACTAATAATATAGTTTATACTTTCCTCTATCAATTCTAAGTATTTTTGCTAAAATAAAATAAGTTATTTCCTGTTTTTTATACTAGTTTCATGGAGCTCTGAAAAACTGTTGCTATCAGTTGGCCATCTTGGCTCCACCCCTCTTGTAGTTTTTTTTTTATATCATGAAATTCAGTGTTTTGAGTTTTCAGAATTTTGAACTTTCAAGGTTTTGGACTCAGTATTTTGAATTTTGAGATTATGAGCTTTCAAGACTTAGAAGTGGATCTATATATATATATATATATGTGTGTGTGTGTGTGTGTGTGTGTGTGTGTGTGTGTGTGTGTGTGTGTGGGGGGGCTGGCTGAGTTAACTCTAGGTATTTTGATCCCACTCCTCCTTACTCACATGTGATAACGCTAACCTTAAACCTGTTGCTGCAAGTAATCGCAACCTTACCTATTACCCCCAAAAAAACTTTTCCCTTACAGCACAACTATTATGACAAAGATTGTGTAGGGTTTTTTTTTAGTTCCCCAATTGCAAAAGGGGAGTTCTTGTTTTCCATTGGAGATTATTTGGGTTTTGAATACTCACTTTTTTCACTGAAGTAAATTTTGAATTACAGATGTTGACACTTCTACAATTTGATGTTTATTCATACACTCACATACTTGTGTGCACACACAGACACATATACATATATATATATATATATATATATATATATATATATATATATATATATATATATATATATATATATATATATATATATATATATATATATATATGGACTTATATTTGTATATTCAATGTTCTAATTCACAAACTAGTCAACATCATTAACTTGAATACTGTAGCAGTGAATGTAAGGACATAGTACAGTTGTGTAAAATCTTACCATAACTGTAGATGTCCTTATCTTCACCTCTGCATATATTCACTCCCTCCATCCATCCGCCTAGTCTTTTTTTCCTTCCTGGATGTGCAGGTTCTCCTTGGTTTTCCTTGGACTGCTCCTCCTACTGGGGCAATCAGTTCTGAGGATGGTATGCCTGAACGTCACCTTAAAGCAAAGGTAGACTTAGTAAACTGGACGGATGGTGAGCTTCATGGCAGGGAATCCACATTTGTAAGGAATACTGCAGCGGTGAAGGTAAAGACATCTACCATTATGGTAAGATTTTACACAACTGTACTTTGTTTAAATTTCCTGTGTTTTCCGTTCTCCAGTTTTGATTGGTAGTGTTATTTAATAACAAAACAATCTCCGGAGCCAGTTCTTTCAATTAATATTGTTTGGTCTTCTTGCAGAACCACAGACTCATCAATGCCAACTTCTACAGCGCTGTAACTGGCTATGTGTAAGTAACATAGCCACAATTCTTCTACCTGTCAAATCTACAAGCTTTTAAAAATGAGACACTGTCTTAGCCTGAAAACAAATTTACAAATTAAGCAGCCTAACTACACATGGAGAGAGCTGAGAAGACAGCATTATCTGCATTACACCTCATTGTAAAACCTCCACAGGAGAAAGAGCTTTCCCTAGGCTAGGCCCAGCTCTTTTTAATCAGCTACCTATAAAAGTGAGGAAGCAAGAGACACTTTCCTTATTTAGACACAGACTAAAAGAACATCTAATTAAGGGCACCACATGGTCTTCCTTCTGTAACAATAGCTACTCTTTGCAGCTCACGCTGTAGTCACATATTTCTTGTAAAGACCAAATGACCATTGCTTGAATGCTTACCTTAATTGTGCATACTATAAATAATATCCAAATGCATTGTCCCTGTTTTGTTACTGTACTACGTACAACTCTGTGTACTCTATTCTGTTTACATTTTTCTGTTTGTGTCTTGTACCCTGGTGCCTTGGTCAGTACTGAAAATGGTCTGTCAGCCAGTCTATTTACTCAGTTATCAAATGAAAGTAAATGAAATGAAAGTATATGTATGCTGGCCTTAGTCAAATAGTTGCATGACTGCAGGGCGGATGAATGGAAGAGGAACTGCAGCTGTATCTTTGCCAGTCATTCAAAGAATGGTAGGAACATGAAGCTAGGTACAATGGACTGCATGTGCAATCCTGTGTGCACTGTCTGAATTAGCATTGCTTTCTGGCAATAAAAAAGATCTGGGATGTTGGATGCCTGGACTTGCATTAGCTGACCAGATTCCTATAGCTGGAAAGCAGGCATGCCTTCAGATGTTATTAATGGATGAACATCACAGATCTGTTGGTTGCTGTATCTGATGATTACCATTTGACAGAGAAGAAAAACACTGAGGATTCACTCACCAATTATAGCTGAAAAGAAGACCTACCATCTGGTGGCTGAGAAATGGTAGTGCTCCCAGGGACAGGTATCTGGAAAGACAGTTGAAGTGATGATGCCGGGTAGTTTGACGAGGAAACTATGTATGTATGTGTGTGTGTGTGTGTGTGTGTGTGTGCGCATGCGTGTGTGTGTGTGTGTGTGTGTGTGTGTGTGTGTGCGTGTGTTAAGTTTTACTTAAACTTTTGCTATTTGCATATTTTCGAATATTTTTTCTTGTGCCTTTCTTTCTTGTTTTAATTTTCTCTATCTTTCTGTTATCTTTCAGGTGTGTTCACTTTGTGGGACTTACTGTGGTCTTTTGTCTTACTTTTCTCTGTTTTAAATTTGCAAGTGGCTTAACAGCCTCTTCACCATTATCAAGATTTAGTACATTTTTCAATGAAAAAGGAGTTAATTTATCAGGCTTTCAGGGATAACAAAGGATTCCCCCCAAAGTCAACATGAAATTTCAGCAGGAACATGAGGAGTTGATGCCCATTTGCATAGGCTTTGGGGACTGACACCACAACTGTTAAAATTCTTGATTAAAATGATAACTCAAATTTAGTCAACCCAGCAGCAGTGAGTTTCACACAGTGATTTAAACACAGAGGATTATTACTGGGTCTCGATCATATCCGGTTTATTATGTGTCTGAGACATGGATGCCAACAAATTCACCTTGAGAGTAAAGCATGAGAGGTGAATCTTGGCATCCATGTTGAGAATACATAATAAAGGCCTATGACTGGTGACCCAGTCAATAATTCTTTGTAGTGCACGGAGCCTTATCTGCTCTATGTAATACCAATTACAGAAAAAAGTAAGTGTGTGAATGTGTTTCAAAGTCTTTGAAAGCAGATAAAGAACTTAGCTCTGTCAAACAGATAGCAGGCTGAAATGTAATGCCATCTGTAGAGCTAACTTTAAAAACTGTCACTTGTTTTTACCACTTTTTTTGTTATAAGTGTGGCAGAGTGAAATTTTAACAGCTTTTATTGTTGTTTGGTGGCTATCACTATTTGTTATTAGTCCCTAGCTCAAGACCAAATCTTAATAGCACTTAGATTAAGGTATAAATTAATCTGAAATTTCATTGCTGTTGTTAATCTGCTGAGCAAGATACCAGATACCTATGCATACAGTGTGCGTTTCTAGCCAGAAGTTAACTACAGTAGGAGGTATAATTGTATAGAAGCTTTTATTAAGGCCCTTTAAATACTGTTAAGAATGGGACTTGCAATAGGGATGTGTTTAACAAATTTATCTTATTCCTGATGTCAGAGTGTAATCTTGGAGTGTCTTGTAATACATCATTTTTCAGAGCACTGAGGTGAGAACTTTATGGACTTGGAAATTACTCCCTCCCATTTACAATACAGACTGTCATACTATATTGTTACTGTTGTCAAAAAGGTAGGTATTTTTAGTCTGTTGCTAAGGACTGATCATCTCTGATTTTGAGCTAAAGACTTCTTGTGGCATCATGAGAGTGAAATATATAAATATATAGAAATATAGAAATATAAAAAGCATATATCTGCTATACCAGACTCCAACATGTGTAACTGTACACAAGCTAATACATTTTCTGTACTAACTTCAGCCACATGACATCTGCACTCCATGTAAAGACATATCACCAGCTAGATACTGCAAGTAGAATGCCTTACTTTGAAATGAACTGTATGAGGCCTTGCAGTATAGACACCAAAAATTAAATGCCTGCACTTGAGGATTTTTTTTTTCTTTACTCAGAATGATCTATAACTATATGCAGATACTCTGTGACATCATTTTGGGGCATGGTTATATAGAAAAATGAGCAGATGAGAGAAAATAAAACATCAAAAAGCAGAAACTATGTTTCTTATTTCTCAAAATAAACTATAATTTCAATGTCTATAGCTTAACTTGTAATGAAATACGGTATTAAAGATGTTTATAAATATGGGTAGCACATATTAAACTTCTGACAAATTGCACTGCTGTTGTTGTTAACCTACTGTGTAGATCTCAGATACTTGTGCATTAATACATTTCTAGCCAGAAGTTAAGTGCAGTAGCAGGTGTGGTTGCTTGCAGTATGTCTTGTGTGTGACAGACACTAAAAAAGAATGTCATACAGCTGTAAGCAGTTTGAAGAACCTTCAAAAGAACCAAGGCTGATGTAAGCAGCATAAATTGTACATCAAAACATTCAGCTTTATATATGCAATGGTAAACAACAGGGGTTATACAGCTGGACCATGCCTTTATACTAAGCCCAGCTGACAGCTGACATAAGAAGTTGGGGTGGATGTCTGCCATCAGAATTTGATGAGAATTTATCTATCACAAGTTGGATATGACCTTCCAAAACAGCCATCTGTAAGAAATATATTTATTATATCAGGTATAGGTTTAACATTCTTGAATAGATTTTTCAATAATTGTCTGAAAGTTGTGCAACCTTTATTTTTATACTATGCATTCTTTGCTGTAATGGCTATGAAACATTTGGTATTGGAGAAGATTAGACAAATTATTGCATACAAAACAAAGGTGTCACTGAAGGTAAGTGATGATGTAACTAGAGCCACAGTGTTCAGGAGGCCTGCAGATTATTCCATTGTATGTGATTCATTAATTTTAAAAAAGTAATATAGCATTAACAAGTTTATAAAATGAGTTTGAAGCATTTCACAGGATGAGTATACATGAATACTGGACAATGCATCAAAATATACTTTAGTTTCTTATCAAATCAGCAGAATATAAATATTTAAAGAGACATTAGACTATTTGGAAAAAGATGTGACCAATAAGTGCTACAAGGAAAAAAAAAACAGAAGGTATCAAAATTAATAAAGAAAACATATATGGACTTGGGGAAAAAATATTTGACATGTTGGAGAATTTATGCAGAAAAGAAAGTCAATTAGAAAACTAATATGACCACTACAGCTCCAGTGATATCTGAAGATATAAACAGGAAAGGACATCTTGACATGGAAAATTTTGCAATGAAAAGAATATCAGCACAAAAAGTGAAATGTGTAGAGACAGAAACAGTTTAATGATACCGAGTGTCACCACATAATAACTGAAGGGATAGACCAAGAGAAGTGAAGGGTTTAATGTGGAGAATCTGAAACACACATTACCCCATTTTGATGAGTCAATAAATCCTCAGGAAGTTGCACAACAAACAGGGCATTCCACTTTTAATAAAGATATACCACAAAGCAAAATTTTACAATCTTCTTGGGAGACCTGATTGTAAGTCCAGTTAGGATTACACAGCGGGAAACAAAGAGACAAGAAGAGAATGGTCTCAGAAGGGCCTGCTTAATCTAATAGGAATGAAAAGACATATTAAGATGGGTGACGGAATGTGACTGAAGAAAATGTATAAGATCCAATAAGCACAGTAATTGGGCCTATTTATGCAGCTTTGTACAATGTAACAGAAAACGATACACTAGTGTGCAGCTGAACTAATAATAGATAAAGTGCTACTACAAATGTAGAATAACAAAGTAAAAGAAGGAAGTAATTAGACTGCTACCATGGAAGCATCGATTGAACAGAACTATAAAGCAGCTAAAACAAGTATTACTACAGAAAGCATATAGGAAAGGGCATAGATCATCAAAAACTCTTAGAAAGGGCAGATGTGAAAAAAATCAACATACACCATCAAAACAGGTTATCTCCGATAATAAATGGAAGTATCAGCACAAGGAGAAAACAAAGAAAGTATATAGAAAATATAAAGGAAATGTACAAAACAAGCATGCCCCTCAGAAACTAAGGACATTATCTGTGTTCCTTTGGAGTCCCAGGGCATTTATAATATATGCCTTACCTTTCAAGGACACTACCTGTGCAAGGTCCTGACTACAAGCCTACATGTAGCAAGTAAGAACTGTTCTCTGTAGCCACAGAATTGTTTGTTTTTAATGACTAGGTTAACTTTGCTACCAGCAGCATGCTAGGCAGGGGCTCATCAAACAATGCTTTGTTCACTTTTAAAAGTGAATTTTCCTTCCTACTTAGGCTGTATCTAGTGTTTCTTCCCATTCCAGCTGTATCTAGTTTTCTCCCTTCTTCTAGACCCATGTTTCCTCTTTGTGACATCCAAACCCATTTTGTATGTTTTTAATTTCTATACACTCTTTTATCTTTCACTCCTAGCCATTCAAACACACTTATTCCTATCTCTGTGCCCCCTATGGTGCACATTTACACTTTTTCACTCACTGTCATCTCTCTATCTGCTGATTGTGTGTGTGAGAAACTTATCTATAGCCTGCTCTGTTCAATCTCACTATTTGAGGTCTTGTTTTGCTTCCACTCAACCCCATTCTCGCCTACCGCCATGTTATTACATTTATCTTCACTGCTTATTGTGCCACTCTCCAACATCACTAATAGTCTGCCATTTGTAAACATTACAACCCCAGCCTGACACATTTTCCCTCCCACTCAAACATTACCCTTATCTCTCTCATTCTAAGTGCCAACCCTGCAGCTGCCAGCATACACCTTCTGATCTATAGCCTTACTGCATCCCACTGCAGTCTTGCTTCACAATGTTACACCTCTCTGTATTTAATTATTAGCAAAATAACATCATCCTTTGAAAAGTGGGTCATTTTATCACAAGATATCATAAGAAAATATTTTTCCCTTAAATGAACTTATCTTAATAATATGTACATGCATTCTATATGTTTACTCTGAAAAAAAGTAATATTTTTAAGTGTAATAAGACAATTCCATTTTAGTGCAAAAGATGCATAAGAATTTGTAACAGTTATAAAGATCTATAAATAAAACTATTTTACAGTGCTTAATGGAGGTTTAGATAATAAATATGGCCAGGACTCGGAAAGGCTTACCATGAGGGGCAAGCTTTAACATGGCTACTTTTCCTCTTCATGCAAGCCTTTCCAGTTCTTAGACTACCTTACTTTGGAGGCTTCCTGCTACCAGAATTCTCAGTATGGAGGGCAATCTTGCAGGGAGAGCTGCCTGATAATGCAGCAATCTGGCGAACTGATGAATGCAGATTGATCATGTGGTCTCCCCCGAAAATCCCAGTAGCTCCCAATTTATGCTGATGACTAATTCAGAAAATTGCTCCCTTATTTATTTATTGACATTTGTTCACCAGGAAAGTCCAACTGGGCACAGTTGCCTTTTTTTTCAGTGGAGGCATGGGGAGAAAAGCTCCAAGGTAACAAATTCAATGCAATCAGTATCTACAATAACAAAATTTAAAATGCAGTTATAGTACATACATAGCATAGCAGTCCTTATAATAAAATTTGTATTCATATTCACAAACATTAATATACAACATTGTCTTGAGAGTTTACACGTAGAAAGGTGGTGTATAAGACAGGTAGGAATAATTTAAGAAATACATTAGAGTGTGATATTGGAGGGGATAAGCGAGTTTAAATGTTAATAGAGAAGTAGCAATGAAATGGAAATTTCATTGTGCTAAATTATAAGTAGGTATAGTAGTTTGAGTACTGCAATAAAGTGAAGTATTAGAAGGGATAAGAAGGTTAAGTGATTTAGTGCTTTAAAGGGAGGTGCAAGAAGGTGATGAAGGATGTTAAGAGAAGCTATGTCCCAGATGAGGGGCAGGAGCAAAGCCAGGAGGCAGAGAGGAACTCTTTTAGTAATGGCTTAAAAAGATGAAAGTATACGATGGACCTGACTGCTATAGCACTTTTATTCCAAGTACTAGCTACATTATTGAAATAGTGACTGACCCAAGCACCCCTTTGTGGTTTGTTGATGGTAAGCAGTTGTTTATCATTTCACCAAACTGGACATTTTGGTAGATAGAACTGGAGTACAGGGGAAATTGCTGGGTAGGCAAATGGGCTAAAGATGATTTGCGGGTTAAGATAAGCTGGGTATAAGATAGGTGGTGAGGAAGTTTGAGCCAGTTAAGTGTTTTTAGTGCTAAACAGTGGTGGGTCTGGTAAGGTTTTTTACAAGCAAATCTGGCAACTTTGTTGTAGCATTGTTCAAGTTTAGAACTATGTGAGGCGTGTAAGTTGGTCATGATAGGGGATCCATACAGGACAGAGGATAACAGGTTAAGTGGTACCTAGAGTTACCCTGGAAGACTCCGCAAGGAATTTCTTTACTCTATGAAGAATACCTAGTTTTTGATGGGTTTTCTTGGTGCTGTTGTGAGTATGTAAATCCAATTTAAGCCTGTCATCGATTGTTACACCAAGTAGTTTTGTATGTGAAGTAATGCCAGTCATGGTTTTATTTTAGGAATAAATGTATTCACCTATGTAAAATTTCACTATTGGAGGATGCCATCAAAGGGTATCTGTCACCCATTCACTCTATGGAAGCATTCACAGTGCAGGTAAGTTCGGTAAAGACTTGAGGGTGGGATTAGCTGTTAGTGTGTGTGTGTGTGTGTGTGTGTGTGTGTGTGTGTGTGTGTGTGTGTTGCAGTGTGTGTGGAGTGAATGGGGAAGTGTTTATGTGACTGTGATTGATTTTAGGGGTATGTTTGCTGATGGGTGGATGTGTGTGTGTGTGTGTGTGTGTGTGTGTGTGTGTGTGTGTGTGTGTGTGTGTGTGTGTGTGTGTGTGAGTGTGTGTGTGTGTGTGTGTGTGTGTGTGTGTGTGTGTGTGTGTGTGTGTGTGTGTGTGTGTGTGTGTGTGTGTGTGTGTGTGTGTGTGTGTGCATGTGATGAATTAAAACAATACACCAAATTTCACTCCCTTGCCCAGCAGCAACTCTGTTGTTTTGTGTGTGCATGCGTGTGTGTGTGTGTGTGTGTCTGTGTGTGGTGTATGTGTGTGCATGTGTGTATGTACATCTATCTGCATGTGAAGAATTAAAACAATGCACCAAATTTCCCTCCCTTGCCCAGCAACAACTGTGTTGTTTTGTGTGTGCATGCGTGTGTGTGTGTGTGTGTGTGTGTGTGTGTGTGTGTGTGTGTGTGTCTCTGAATATATGTGTGTAAGTATATGGGTGTCTTTGCCAATACGATGTCTGAGCTGCTAGGGAGAACAGTACCACCATCAAATCTGATAGTGCTAGTGTTGGCTGGTGTGGAATTCTGAAATATGCTAATGAGCTGATAAGTTACTCAGTCTCAATGTAGCTATAGCTGTCTCTGAATCTTTTTCCCACTATTGTAGTCAATGACATATCTGCAGTAGGCAACTGCAGCTCACATTGAGCCCTTTTCTGAATACTAGGAAATGTGTGTGTGCTGGACAGAACACTTTTAGAGAGCTGGGTGTAGGTTTGTAATCCAGTTAAATAAACTGACAGATAAGATCAATGGATCTATCCTTTATAGGAACATACCTTAAAAGTTCACAATTGTTATTATTATTACTATACAGTTTAGGGATGCAGTTTAAAATGAAACCTTCTGTTACTGCATATCTGGATGAAACACTCCTTATTTTTGATACTTTAGATTGCATGAGATAATTACTTTACTGCATAAAATACAGAACTATTTTACAAAGTGAAAAGTAACTCTCACAAAATCAAGAGAAATTTTAGTAAAGGATTAAAGTTTATATTAGCCAAATACATAACTTTTAGTCAAATTATAATAAAAAAAAATACACTTCAGGGTAATTTGCTAGTGGAGTAATGACAAATTTGAGTCTGTTGTTCACCCTTAACCTTCTTTCTTTTACCCAATAACCCCAGCCATAATGTTAATATTAGTAAAAAAAGTACCCTCTTTAATACACTATTGCTGTAATTAACAAATCAGGCATACAGACAGCTTAAAGTGATCTGTCACTATTCTTGCCTCCTTGGTTGTTTCATTGTTGTAATGCCTCCTTCTGTGGTTTTGCCACAATTCTTTCATGGTTTGCAATCATTTTTTTCCATTTTTTTTCTGTTACCTTTCATTAAGTGATACTCTGCCTTTATGTAATTCATAGGTTCATAGGCTCATAGGTAGGTACTAGGTTATCGGCCCAAGGGCCTATGTAAGCCTAGCTAACAAGGTTCCCTGGCTTACGCCACCCAAGAAAGTTATTTTCCTATGCCACTGTCGAGCAGAGACACAGAAGTGATCCCCAGGGTGTATTTCCTATTTCCCATCCACTCATCAAGATTTTTCTTGAAGAGTTCTAATGAAGAACTTTGCTTGACATAAATGGGTAGCCTGTTCTAGAGTATGGGAAATCTCTGGGACAGGAATCTATCTCTCCAGCATGTCCTGTTTATTGTGGTGGCAAGGTTTAGGTCCCTAGAGCGTGTAGCTCTGAGGGATTGGGATTTCTTTAGGTGTAGCATGTCCAACAGCTTTGGGTTTGACATGGCTTTACATGTTAGGCAGAGATCACCTCAGAGTAGGCGTGTTTCTGTGTGGAATGCCTACTGACCTTTGATGTCATGTAAGGAAAAGCATTAAAGTTATCAGTTCGGTGTATTAAAGTGATTCTGATGACTGAGGTAATTTTTCCAGTGATAGTAGTGATGTCCAAATTGTCAGTTTAACTTCTAATGTTGGAATTATAAATTCTTACTAGGATGACCCTTATTTCAGTTCACCAGGAAGTTCAGATGACAATGATGTTGATGAGGCTGTCGGGCTTCCTCCATACTGTAGTGAAAGGTATCTGGGAAATCATTAATAGTGTGGGCTCTGTTCTAGGATAAAATTAATTTCTTTTGGTGCAGACTACTAAAGGAAATATACATATATACACGTATGTACATAAATATTTTGGTACTTACGTATTATCGCAAACACATTTGGAAGTTGCCCTAACTGGTAAAGTCAGACCGAAACTACTTCATGTTATGGTGACATGGGATATGTAAACTCCAAATTACTGTTTTATCCCATTGCTTCTGATACAGGACTAGGAGTAACCTAGAAATTTGTCTGCCTGGGTACCATCATTTAGCGCTGTGACTGAATGGAAAAGTTTGTTAAGGGTTACAGTGGCAGCTATGTGGTTGCGATAATACATAAGTCTACTATGAATAAAACAGAAGTATTCAACTTTTAGCATACCTGAAGAATACATGAAATGCAAACAACAATTAAATGTAAAAAGTAATTCATAGTTATTTCTACAACAGAATAACGTAGCACTTCCTAATCAGTAAAGAGTGTACTGAATTTATGATTTGCAAAGTGGTAGTTTGGCAATATGCAGTTCTGAAAAGAAGCGGATAACCTCCATTTAACTTTGGATAGTGTTCCTAAACATGTCGGCTGACAAAACATTAATATAAAGGTAGAAGCACAGTGGTAACAATGTAAACCATCAATAATTTACTGAAATACACTGCAAACAAAACAGTTTCAACCCTTCAGTTTCTGTAAAACACATGGTAGAACAGTTAATTTCGCATTAAGTTAAGCCGGTAAACGACACTACCAGGGAAGAGGAATTTGCCCATTATTGCAGTTCCTCTTTCAGAAACACGATGATGTAAAGCTATCTGTGAATTCTCACACCCATTTTTACTTCAGATTAAAGTCGGTTGTCGATAACATCAGGAACTACGTGGGGTTCCAACTGTGGTTGTGATAATACGTAAGTACCAATATTTTTTTAAACTGGTGACTGAATTTCTTTCATTTTGTGATTGCAATTACAGCCGGTTAACAGTAACACACTGTATATTTTGTTAATGTTTCAGGTGGCAACAATATGTGTCTTGGTAAGTGTTTTTGTTTGGTATGTAGGGCAGGAAGTTAGTGAATGGTATGGATCTGTCTGAAAATTAACTATAAATATGAAATTAGGAATGAATGCTGTAATGATCTTCACAGATGCTGTGCCTTGCACATTGTTTTACAAACACACACACACACACACACACACACACACACACACACACACACACACACACACAAAACAGCACAGTTGCTGCTGGGCAAGGAAGTGAAATTTGTTGCATTATTGTAACTATTCAGTGTGTAATCTAGCTTTGGTGCATTATTGTAACTATTCAGTATGTAATCTAGCTTTGATGCATTATTGTAACTATTCGGTATGTACTCTAGCTTTGGTGCATTATTGTAACTATTCGGTGTGTAATCTAGCTTTGGTGCATTATTGTAACTATTCAGTATGTAATCTAGCTTTGGTGCATTATTGTAACTATTCAGTATGTAATCTAGCTTTGATGCATTATTGTAACTATTCGGTATGTACTCTAGCTTTGGTGCATTATTGTAACTATTTGGTGTGTAATCTAGCTTTGGTGCATTATTGTAACTATTTGGTGTGTAATCTAGCTTTGGTACATTATTGTAACTATTCGGTATGTATTCTAGCTTTGGTGCATTATTGTAACTATTCGGTATGTAATCTAGCCTTGGTGCATTATTGTAACTATTCAGTATGCAATCTAGCTTTGGTGCATTATTGTAACTATTCGGTATGTAATCTAGCTTTGGTGCATTATTGTAACTATTCAGTATGTAATCTAGCTTTGGTACATTATTGTAACTATTCGGTATGTAATCTAGCTTTGGTGCATTATTGTAACTATTCGGTATGTAATCTAGTTTTGGTGCATTATTGTAACTATTCAGTATGTAATCTAGCTTTGGTGCATTATTGTAACTATTCGGTATGTAATCTAGCTTTGGTGCATTTTTGTAACTATTCGGTATGTAATCTAGCTTTGGTGGATTATTGTAACTATTCGGTGTGTAATCTAGCTTTGGTGCATTATTGTAACTATTCGGTATGTAATCTAGCTTTGGTGCATTACTGTAACTATTCGGTATGTAATCTATCTTTGGTGCATTATTGTAACTATTCAGTATGTAATCTAGCTTTGGTGCATTATTGTAACTATTCGGTATGCAATCTAGCTTTGGTGCATTATTGTAACTATTCTGTATGTACTCTAGCTTTGGTGCATTATTGTAACTATTCGGTGTGTAATCTAGCTTTGGTGCATTATTGTAACTATTCGGTGTATAATCTAGCTTTGGTGCATTATTGTAACTATTCAGTATGTATTCTAGCTTTGGTGCATTATTGTAACTATTCGGTATGTAATCTAGCTTTGGTGCATTATTGTAACTATTTAGTATGTAATCTAGCTTTGGTGCATTATTGTAACTATTCGGTATGTAATCTAGCTTTGGTGCATTATTGTAACTATTCAGTATGTAATCTAGCTTTGGTGCATTATTGTAACTATTCGGTATGTAATCTAGCTTTGGTGCATTATTGTAACTATTCAGTATATAATCTAGCTTTGGTGCATTATTGTAACTATTCGGTATGTACTCTAGCTTTGGTGCATTATTGTAACTATTCGGTATGTAATCTAGCTTTGGTGCATTATTGTAACTATTCGGTGTGTAATCTAGCTTTGGTGCATTATTGTAACTATTCGGTATGTAATCTAGCTTTGGTGCATTATTGTAACTATTCGGTATGTAATCTAGCTTTGGTGCATTATTGTAACTATTCAGTATATAATCTAGCTTTGGTGCATTATTGTAACTATTCGGTATGTAATCTAGCTTTGGTGCATTATTGTAACTATTCGGTATGTAATCTAGCTTTGGTGCATTATTGTAACTATTCAGTATGTAATCTAGCTTTGGTGCATTATTGTAACTATTTGGTGTGTAATCAAGCTTTGGTGCATTATTGTAACTATTCGGTATGTAATCTAGCTTTGGTGCATTATTGTAACTATTCGGTAAGTAATCTAGCTTTGGTGCATTATTGTAACTATTCAGTATGTAATCTAGCTTTGGTGCATTATTATAACTATTCGGAATGTTCTCTAGCTTTGGTGCATTACTGTAACTATTCGGTATGTACTCTAGCTATGTGATTCTCATTGCAGCCCTGCCTCATAAAGCTGATGATTATTTTTGCTGTCCTTTCACTCCTATTCCTTAGTTTCTTTTTTCTGTTCCTGTACTTTCAGTCCTTATTCGGTAATGAATACCGAATTCATTGTTCTAAATAACAACAATCTCTTAAACTGCTTGATAAAGCTTTTGCAAGCTGGTTTGCAAAGGAAGAGCTGCTTTTGTTAGAATGCAGATTCCCCCAAACATTCAGCCTGAGGCAGAGGCCCCACGACATCAACCCCTAGGAAGCTTTAACATTAGTTTGACCTATTACAAGATCACAGTTGTGTGAGCCATATTTCATATTTAATGGGTGCTTTCCCTTTTTCTCAAAGTTGTGTGGCTATAAAGATAATCTAAAGAAATAGGTGGTGGGGGTGAAGCTTCCCTAATGGGGGATGCAGGGGTACTTTGTACCCTCAAAAAATATTGTTTTAAGAGATTTTCCCCAAATACTCCACAAGTGTATGCTCAAGGAGTCTTTCTCAGGAGATATGTCTGCTGGCAGTTTGATTACTTTTGTAGTGGATCTTGTATTGGGACAAACAGTGCTGGCACCCTGCTTAAGCAGGTTAATTATTATAGGACATGTCCAATGCTTTTTTTGCTGCAGGAAGCTGTGAGATTAAGACTGAGTCGTTTTAGGAGCCAGAAAGGATGTTCAGTACCAGCAACAGCATGTCCTAATACAGACAGCCAGAGCTTTGTGATGAAAACGCAGCACTTGTACTAAATGACAAGTAGCAGGGTTTACACTCTGAGGAGCTGATTGTATCATTTGCCCCACTATTTCACTAATCTGCATGTGTTTAACAATACAGATGATGCTCTTCTGAGAAGAGGAAATGGATACTTGGTCTCTGAAGATCCATATTTTACCTCTGTTAAGAGACCAGATTCATTTTAATCTTTCATACTTGTTATTTCCACCACATAAAATCCATTAATGCACTTGTTGTTTACAAAATTCATTAAAATTTCATGTATGCTGAGGAAAAAAAAAAGGAAAAGGCAAAGCAAGAGGTGCACAGTGTCCCTCTGAGACTGCCATGTCAAGGGCATGAGAATGCCAGTTGGTACTTTTCCATGTTCAGTGCTGCTTCCCTGCAATATTACCCTTTAACAGTCTGTTTCTCTGCACATGGGACCTATAAGGTTGTTGTGTGGGGGGAGGCTGATGACGTAAGACATCAAAATAGAAATCTCCACATATATTAATATGTTTTAGTACATAGATGATAAAAAGTTGTATAACAGTACTGTTTACATAAACCTGTATAACTAACATTTATTCACAGCACTGAAAACTGTACTGTATTCAATAATCCTGTATTTCAGGTAATATACTAATATGGCTCGGCATAAACATTTTTCTTATTCTAAGAGATCTTCGTGACAATCATGATCTCTGTATATCTAACTATTTAAATACACTGGTAATTATGTCCTAAATATACCCAACCTCATCTGTACATTTATGTTAAAAACATCACGCTCAGTTATAACTAATATCTACTAAAGCATGCTTTAAAATTTGCTTCACATTTTAACTAAGCAAAAAAACATGCCGTTCAGAGTCAATTAACAAAACAAATACCCAGTTAATGTTCTCTAAATGGGCCAGTACAAAAGAATTGCACTTTAATATATTTCACTCATCTGTGCCCTTTATTTATTTTCCTTTATGCTCATCATCATTTTAAAGACACATTAATAATAGGCAGCTTGCTTACTGTGAGTTTCTATTTTATTTTTATTATTCTTTTATTATGCATGTTATTCTGTGCCTGTGAAAAGCTGGATGACCCAGAAGCTATTAAATCTATTAGGTTTCATGCTACTTAAGCTATGAATCAAAAAGGCTTCTGCCTTCAATGATAAATTAATTGCATGTAGCCCTGAACGTATCCCATGATTCTGTCTAACCCAACAAACTCTGTCTAACCCTGCAGCTTTTAAATTGTTGCACCCTAGAATACTGTGAAGATAAATGAATAAATGAATAATAAATCTTGATTTGCATGAATTATTGATGAAATGTCTTCCCCCAGCTTTTTTTTCTAAAGCTTCTAGTGGTGTAGCTTAAATATCTTTTCTTATGTGATCATTAAATATAAATAATAATTGACCAAAAAATCTAAAGGACTCTATGCATTCCATATTCATAGCAATTTCACCCTAATTTTCAACTCAGTATTTTTATGCCTGTTATAAACCTACATATTACATGGTGCTTAACATTTCTAACAGCCTTTCACTGTTAAAAGATCTTCAGTGAAGCTTGCAACTTTTACATACTAGTACTTTTAAGCAATATGTCCTCATAAATGTAATATGAATCACTTTCTTTTGTTTTCTTTGTTGTCTTATCATTGTCAAGGGCTGCTAGTTTAAATAAGGCTTTTTTAGTTTTATTCCTTCAACTAACACTTTCAATTTAACACTAAAAGCTGCTCCTGGATTAAGTTTCTGACTTTGCATTCCATTTTTACATTAACCTTAGAGTAATCCTTTCGCATGTTCTTTTGTACTTGTGTGCAAATAAATATTGCTCAGGTTCTGCATATGCAAAACAACTACATAAACAACATTTCAGTTTTGTTGTGCAAAAAATAACAACCAAAGAATTGGTAATAACTCAGTTTTCCAAATGTGTCAGTTTTAAACAATATTATTTAGTGTGCCCCCATGTCAAACTGAAAACTACAGCTCACAGTCATTAGTTTATCAATAATTTTAGGTCTGCATCATTTCCCTCAGTTGTTTTATGGAAATGTTCAAATCAACCTGATTCCTTTCACACATACACACCACACCTTCAGTAAACATATATAATAATGTTGCACAATGAATTAAATATAACCATAACTACAAGTCCTGCAACTTATAACTTGCAAGTGGGTTTGACTTTCTTACATTTATTTCAGAAGAACCCTTAATATTGTAACAAATCTATTACATCTTACTTGCTGTCATGAATTTATCAAACTGGAAACAGGTCTATAAACACTATATTCACAACATCACATGTTCATACTATTTTTCAAATACTGAAACTTCTACAGAACAGATCAATCAAAGGTAAAGCTATTATATCCAAAACATGAAAAACCAAAAACAGCTGAATAAGAAAACCCAGAACTTATTTAATAATCACAAAATAAAAACAATAAAATAACAAGTATCCACTTTTGTTGTTAATCTTGTATAGAGTAGAGAAAAAATGTCTTGAGTAGAAAAGAAGGGTTTTTCTTCTATCTCCTGTTTAAAAAAAAACGAGAGACAGAGAGAGAGAGAAAGAGAGAAATTTACAAATTTGTTTAGGGGGGCCTGCATCAGGAGTGTATTAGCCTTGAATATTACCCTAACATAGGGAGTATCAGACAAACATGCACTATCTTACATCATGATGGTGCTGCAGTAGCAGACCTAGTAGAAAATGCAATGAACAGACCCCTGGAAAAGGAGCTAAGGTAAGGCATTTACCTGACAATATCATAAAGATCTGCTTTGGAAAGAGAAGTAGATATCTTAGAAAAGGCTCAAAGTCTATGCTATGTGTTAAACGAATTACAAATAGACCACTGCTCATGGTAAAAATGTTACCAGTACAAATATCATAGAATAAAATAGTTGAAGTCCTACCTGTCTTAATACCGTGCCCCTTCTGGTTTGGAAGATAATGATTTTTCTTATCTGCGGGAATAAAATAATAGATAATTCTTCAGCCATTTTAAAATACAGTGCCTGCTATCCTTCCTATCTGCCTTTCGCAAATGATGTACATACCTGTAAGTCTTTACTGAAGGGGTCCATCTGGATTGTTATGTGTACACAAACACAGTGTGCAACGATTCTTCATCTTGGTTAAAAATATCTTGATATGTTCATGTTTCAGAATGTTTTGAGTCCACTCACAGAAAACACATAAGACAAAAGGCCCCAATTGAAAATAAAGCTGCAAACTACTGGGACTGCATAAGAAGGATGCAATCCAAGGTTTCACAAACTGAATTATGACAGTATGGCATCTAAGTCCAAGGAAGTCATTGTTCTACTGTATTCGGCATTCATCAGACCTATCATTGAATACAGTGCCCCCTTTGGTATGTACCTAACTAGGCATATCCAACAATTGGAATGTCCACAGAGGTTTCTCACCAAAAGAATACAGGGTGTAAATAAAATGTCCTGTGCAGACCACTTCAAGGGCCTATCCCTGTATTCTGTCTCCTACAGGCTTTTGATGGGAGATTATGCCTGGCATACAGGGCATTGTCAGACCCCACTCTGATGGACCTCCTGCATATCCACACAACAAACGGCACCAAAATTACCCATTCTAAAGACTTAAACCTTGCCTGTGATATAAACAGGTGCTGCTGAAGATACAGGTATGTGTCCCAGAAACTACCATGTCTATGGAACAGGCTCCCAATCCACGTGAAGCAGAGTTCCTCCCTAACCCAATTCAAGTGCAACTTGGGCAATTGGATGGGAAACTGGAAATTCATCCCTGGTTTGGCACCTATGTCTCTAATGGACACAGATACCCTGTAAATGATTCATCTTCCAAACCCCTGCTTACACTTAGCAAGGGTATCAGAACTTGTAAGAGATTTGGGATGCATGGCTGGGCTTAAAAAGGCCCTTGTGGTTATTAGCCTAGTAAACACATATGAACCTATAATACTTCTTATACAGCTCCACTAGTCAATACAATCCTACATCTTAAAAAACATAAAAAACAACAAAAAGTCACACTTTGAGCCTGCAAGCCGGTCTGAGCAGGAGTTTAAAACAGAAGTGCTAATGTTATCTTAGTCTTATCTTAGAAGCACTACTGAGCAGTCCATGAGCTGCAAGTTTACTTAATGTCCATGAAAATACATGAGTGCAAACAGTACTGGGGGGGGGGGGGCATTACCTGCCTCTGACCAAACTACAAGACTGGGGTAGGGAGGTGGCAAGTTAGTAAGAAAATATGGCATGCAATGTCCTGTCCTGCCTGGAAGTGAACACAGCAACATTCTGTTTGCTTAGTTCTTCTCTTCATCATTTGCAATTGTTCTACAGGACCGGTAAACCTATCAGGAAGATGTATAATGATGTACTGTTCTGCATGTAGACAGAAGGTCAAATCAGTTTTAAAAAAAATTCTATCTATGTATTCAATATTTACATTTGTGTAAGTCCAGCAACTATATGTGCTTTGTACAGAAAAGGACTGA